>NC_136975.1:9834904-9999930 GCF_032717465.1 Coenobita brevimanus | reverse complement strand
CTCTTTGCTTTCGTCCAGTGAGCCAATTTTCTACCACCCGAGAACACTGCTGCTGAAACCATGTGTCTTTAGCTTCTGAAGGAGTCTACTTGCCGTTGTTGATGATCCATTCTCGGGTCATCTGTATCACTTTCGCACTTTGAGAACACGTCGGATGCATTATCATTGGCTCTTGATACTGTGATGTGAGCAACTCTCCAAACCCTCCCACCCTTGGCCACCATCCCTGCCACTCACAGTTACCTTATAGGTGGGGTCTGGCTGCTGCTTCGTGACTATTCGTCGACCACCAATGCTTCGATCAGTGGGTAATGTGGAACATTCCCTGACTGCACATGCTGCACGTGCCCACTGACTCAGTTCCCACAGGTCAAGTGTGGGGACAGTCGAAACTTTTGTGTGGGAGGAATGGTATAGATAAAAATGCATGTCATATAGAACTGTTGGGACCATGTACGACCTCACAGCCACACCTGTCTTCGGGAAGTAAATGGCACATAATATTGTACATTGCCGTACTACAGGTCCTGCACTTTTCCGCCATCAGGGACTATTACCCAATGACAGGTGTGGACAATTTGCCCAGTTCTGACCAAGCTAAAACTACCATCCACCATATATAATTTTTTTTTTTTTTGCCTTTCCAGAAAGTCGTGGCAGAGGAGTCGCATGTTTTCTATTTGGGATGACTGGCATTTATCCAATACATTCATCAGTTTCCTCCTCTCACTTCTCATGGATGACAATAAAATTTCTTCAACTGATGTGTTTCCTGCCATCACTAGCCTCTATACTATAGTCGCAGCACACGACTCTGAGGTTGTTATTATCGTGCCCTGGCAACCTTCGATTCAAAAGTGTGTCTGATTTCGTATATAATATGAGACTCTTGTGATTCTTATACAATATATTTGTGTATAATAATATTTGTGTATAATATATTCGTGCAGGATAATATGATTCGTGTATAATATGATACGAAATCGGAAGCACTTTTGAATGGTAGATTGCCAGGGTACGATAAAGACAACCTTAGAGTCGTGCGCTGCGACTACGAATATGACAAGGCATATGGGCCTGATGGGGTCCCTCCTGTAGTCCTCAAGAACTGGGCTTCTGTGCATACACCCAGCCTAAGTAAAGTCTTAACATTTGTCTGACAACTTGTATATTTCCTTAGTTGTTCACAAAGAAGGGTGGCCATTCTTAGCTCTCTATGAACTTGTTGTATTTCTAAAGTTTCTCAATCTATTCTTAACAAAGAAATTTTACAGCACCTTTCCTATCATAAATTTCTTTCCGGTTGTCAGTATGGGTTTATCCACTGGCGATCTTCTCACCTTCCTTTCAGACTCCTGGTTATCATCCTGTCCTCCTGTTGGCATTTTGGTGAAACCTTTGCCATTGTACTTGACATATCAGAGGTTTTTGTTCGAGTCTGGCATAAATCTTTATTTTCCAAGCTGCCCTCCTAGGGTTTCTATCCCTCTATCTGTGTCTTCATTTCTACTCAATATGTAGCTGCTGTCATAGACGACCATTGTTCTTCTAATTGGCCTATCAGTAGTGGTGTCCCTCAGAGCTCTGTCCTATCATCAACTCTCTTCCTATTAGTTAGTGATCTTCAAAGCTGTATATCTAACATTGTTGACTCATACGATGATGACTCCACTCTTCACCTTTCCAACCACTTCCTGCATCATCCATCTCAGCAGGTACTCCATCATACAAGAGATGAGGCTATGGCGCACTAATATCGGACTAGAGCCATATCTCTGATCGGATTAAAAGTAATTTTGTTGTTTTTAATACATCAAAAACTAAGCTCTTTTGACCCCTCAAAATCTACCAGAGGAATATCCTCAAATTTTTAACATTACCCAACTCAATCTTGGATCACATTTGTAAATACTTGAGGTTTCATGCTCTCGGGATAGATCTTGGAAACATTTTACGTCTCTTGTAACCTTTGCTTCCAAGAGATTAGGTGTGCTATGCCGACTCCTTATCTTTACCCCTGCACAGTTGTTGACTTTGTACAGGGGTTTTATTCACCCCAGTGTACAGTGTGACTCTAATGTGCGTGAAGGCTCCCCACATAGGTTACAGCTCCTCTTAACTAGGAGAAGTCAAATGTTTTTCGTCTCATTAACTCTCCTCCTCTTACTGGCTGTCTTCAACCTCTGCCTCTTCACCATGCCACACTGTCGCATTTTTATTTTTCTTCTATCGATACTTCGATGGTCACTGCTCCTCCACCATTATAGTGAGTACGTAGCACCTGTCTACTAGCCAACTCTAGTCTGTTTTCTATGCAGCTCTCTAATAAAGGCGCCAACTGATAATCCCAGTCATTTATGTCAGCAACTGGTCAACTCTGGAGTTATCTTCCTCTGTCTCTATTACCTTCTGCCTATGACCTCCAGTCTTTTAAATGCAGTGTTCAGGAATCTCGAAATTAACAGATCTTAATTTTGGTTGTCTGTTAACTTGGTTAAATTTTTTCTTGGAGGGAACGATTTTCGAGCTTCTATCCTTTGGTTCCTACCTCGATGCATAAAATCAAGAGTTGCGGTGATATAGTGCAATATACATGGAAAGTGGTTTGTCATGATAGTAAACTAGTATTTATTTTGTGCAGTTCCTGTAGTGCAATTAGAATTTAAGTAAGTGTTTTAGAAAATAAGAAAATGCATGTTAGAAATGAAAATGACCACACGGACAACTCAATTTATCTCATGCAGCAAAGAAAAAGTTCTAACAGGGAAAGTAAATGTAACTGTATACAGCAAGTCATGTCTAATGAACCTTGCAATTTCTTTTCCCTCTCCCATCCAGCACTCTGCAATGCAGTGTCACTCTGGAATGACTGGAAAAATTTGGCCAATAAGCTGAGTTAGCCACACGTGCAAGGGGTGATGATTCATTCATGCAATAGTGGCCAGGGACAGTGGAGAGAAGAGTCAAGGTCCAGTGGGGGAAGGGTGAGTGTGAGCGCATGCGAACAGGGAATCCCTCTATGTTCCAGGGTGGCATGAGGGCTGTGGGCTGTAACTGCCGACTTGCTCACGTACGAATACAGCCTTATGTGACTCCCCAAAGTGCCTCCAATCATCACCTCCTACTTCCGCAATGCATCCACCAAGAGACCTGGGGACACTTCAGATCGAGAGAGGAAGGATAAATGAATAAACTGGCTTTTTACTGAAGCTTCATTATGGTGTATTTACGCAGTTATGACTGGTTAGAAATAGCTTACTTTTCAAGAAAATAAAAAATGCATACGAGAAGGGCTTGGTTTATAAGACCCCCAGGCTTTAGAGGTTAAGACTGAGGTGAGCGCAATGCTTGAGTAATTACATTCTGAAGCGCTTGTGCAAAACAGTATGCCACTGGGTGTACTGGATGAAGAAATATTAAATATTCATTAGGAGTGCAGAATGTGGATTGGATGGTGATAGGATAAAACACAAGACTGGTACCAATGGTGATGGAAGCTGTGGTGTGGGGCAAGAGTAGATCTACGCTTTTTACCCTCCACCTGATAAAGTAAGAAGAGGGTGTTGCTATCACTGGGATCAATAGGTGCCCAGCCATAGAGCTGGGTGGCAGGGTGTAGAGATTTCGTGTCTGGGCCAGAACACAGAAAATATTCACTATAGAGTCTTGAAATTTCACATAGCTATGTGTCTTACAGAGAATTGGTGCCTTTTGATAGGCAAAATGCTGTGTCTCAACCCCTAGGGTACGCAATTCTCCAGCCTCGACTACCCCTCAGGACACAAAAACAAGCCTGTTTTTCGACATCATCAAATGTTAAAAGTTTTATGCCCGATTTATAGAGCTTGAAAATACACACCTGAAAATGCAAACCCCACCCTCCTAGACCCAATAGTTACCGATCTATGGCCTGTCAAAGTTGATAACAGTTACCCGTCACAGCCCGACAAGAAAGAAAATACACGGCTTGCATCTGTTTTCTTGACAAAATTACGTGCAAAAATCACCAAAATCATTTTGCTTTGGTGTGTATAGGTGTTATAAACCACTGTAATGTGCTTAGAAAATGGTGACAACCCCCCCCAATAAATATCATAAATAGTAATAATTTTCCTCCCCTCCTTTCCTCTCCCCATATCTTCAATCCCCTCCCTTCCCTTGTCTTCCCTTCCCTTCCCTCCCCTCCTCTCCCCTCCCCTCCTTTCCCATCGGCTAACCTCCTCTCTTCCTTTCCCCTCCCCCCTCCTCTCCCCGCCGAGCTGTCAAATCTAGCTAGGGAAAATGGTCATGAACCCCACCAATAAAAATATGATAAATAGTAAACATTATCCTCTCCTCCTCTCCCTTCCCCATACCTCCAGTCCCCTCTGTCCCCTTCTCTTCCCTCCCCTCCTCTCTCCTCCCCTTCCCTCGCCTAACCTCCCCTCCTCTTCCCTCGCCTAACCTCCCCTCCTCTTCCCTCGCCTAACCTCCCCTCCTCTCCCCTCCCCTTCGAGCTGCCAAATCTAGCTAGGGAAAATAAAATTCCTTTTTCGAGTGGGTTTCGAATGAAGACAGCTAAAATAATTCTGGTGTGCATAACTGTATGCAAAGACACGAATAAATTACAGGTAATGATTAAAAAACATGCGCCATAAAGCGTAAAAAATACGGAAAATATTCGAGACCAGGGAGGTACAGATACTGCATGCTTAAGAGGTGGGGGGGGGGGGTTGTGGTGGGAGGTGGTAAGGCCAGGAGGGGGTGTATGGGGATAGAGAGTTGGGAAGAGACCACCACCAGACACAAAGGATGGGCCTCAGTTGAGTATGGGGACGTGGAGAGAGAGTAGGGGGGGAAATACCCTCCCCCCAAATGACTGGGATATCGTGATGTAATCTTACTATATTTAGTATTGTAATTCATTAATAGTTGGCACCTCTACAATTCTATGAGGGAGATAGAGACTTACCTAGTTCACTCACTCTGCTCCTAGCCAAGGTCGCACGTTTGTACATACGCACCTGAAGGACGCTAGACTGCCCAAGCAACAGACAGAAAAGCAGGCTTATCATCATCTGTTGTTCGACACTCCCTAGCTAAGTAACCTTTACGAATTGGCCAATTCAACGGGGGATTAGCTACAAGATAGAAGAGAAATAGTTAGGTGAGTTAAAGTGTAAGTTACGGTTCACCTAACACAATGAAACTTGTTTGAATTTACTTGAGGACAATTTTAGGGAAGGGTAGGGACCTACGAATTGTTTACTAGGAAATACTAGAAATCTCTTACATCTTGGTGCCCAGATCGAGGATACCGATTTACACAAAGTCAAATATTTCTGACATTTTTGGTGCCCTCAGCGAGTGAGGAAAGCAGATGTGTGCCGAAGCACTTAATGTGTTTAAAGTTGCATTTGTTGGGCATAACCTATCTACCACGTTCGGTTGCAGTGGATGATGTGGAAATACGTACATACCGAGTTCAGGGAAAATGGATGTTTTGGAAATTAAGTGTGGGGATAAAATATAACCCTAGTCGCTTAACAACCCAGCGGTATAGATTTGATATTACGAACCTAATCCCTACACTCCTCAAAATTTAAATGAATTATTTGCTGAGCCGGAAAATAAGTATTTGGAAATTGAGTGGAGGGGGATAAATACAACCCTAGAGGTTTGATAACCCAGGGGGATAGGTTTGATATAGTGGACTTAATCCCTACCCTCTTCAAATTTTAATATAATCAGATAATTACTAAGCTGGGGTAATTCTGTAGTTGAAACTCATAGTTAATTATTAAATTAGAAATCAGTCAACATGTCAGTTTCCTTGTTGCAAAAATCTTGTAGTAGTAAGGCAGGATGGGCAACAAGCACCATAAATGATTGCAAACAATCGTTGGACGAAATACTTCTGTCTAGGGAGAAATTAAATAGTCTTCTAAATATACTGAAAGACAGATGGAATAAGTACGAAAAAGGTCATATAACTTTAGAAGCGGCTATAGTAGAGGCTGATGATAAGGAACCCTTATAAGCAGAAACGACGAAGTTTGAAGGTAAATTAGAAGAATACTTAACTGTAGTAAAGACACTAGAGTCATAATTAGCTGAGACTGCCGCGGAAACACAAACTGTGGAACAGCGGAGTAGAGCTGTGTTACCACAACTAACGCTGCCGGAGTTTGACGGGGAGCAAAACTGAAAATCCTTTTGGGATCAGTACAAAAATTTAGTACATGATAGAACAGATCTCCCTAAGGTCAGCATACTCACATATCTGTTAGGACAGGTCAAAGGAACACCATATCAGCTGTTTAAAGGAATTATCAGTAGAAGAAAATAATTATGAGGTGGCCTTGACTATCCTTAGAGAAAACTACGAAGACAGGGAGCAAGTTATTACTCAATTACTGAAGGCTCTAATTGAATTACCCATACCTACACACGATTTTGATTCCTAAAAATAATTTAGAATTGCAATAATTTGTAATTTAAAGGCCTTAGGTACTTACGAAGATATTAAGGTATCAGACTGGGTGCTTTCAAGAATTGTGTCCTTCAATCTTATACCAAAATTCAAGGATACCTTGTATTGTTGGTACCAAAAGGATAATTTCTCCTGTGAAGAGACTGAGGAAGGAATGATGCAACTTTGTAAACATTTGCAAGGAACAGTAAAACCTACTGAGATTAAACAGAAGACTGAAATAAAGAAGAAAAAACACTAACCAACTGATGGAAAACTCAAGTCAGAGAAGACTAAGTATGTGCCTAAGGAAGAGATAGGTACTTTCCTTAGTTCCTTAAAGGCTGAGGATAAATTATTAAAGACAAGGAATAGACAAGCTGATGAAATTAAGGAAGTAAAACCTTCCATGGTAAAGGACAGGAAAGATTGTGCATTTTGTGGTGAGCAACATTCCAGTGCATCTTGTCAACAGTATCCTGATTATGCTTCCGGAAAGCTTCAGGAACTGGGGTGTTGTATAATCTGTTTGAATTCCGAACATATTTCCGCGGACTGTAAGACTAAACTAAATTTTTATTTTAAAATGCAAAAGGGATCATCATCATAGTGCCCTGTGTCCAAGGATGAAAAATGAGGTTCCTAAATCTGCAAGTGTCATTATGACAATTGCAAAGGGGAATACTCCAGTAGTAATGCCAGCTGCAGTTCCAATAGCAGATGTGAAGGTATTGATTGAGAATAGAAACCTATTAGCATGTACCCATTTTGATACGTGTGCTCAGAAAACCTTCATTTCTGCAGACATTGTGAATAATTAAAGTTACCTGTCAGAGTGACCCGATGACACTTTGACAGGGCAGACTGGGATGGATTTAGAAATTATCTTGCTGATGTTCCATGGCAGTCTTTCTTCTCTAGTGATCCCAATTCTACCCAGTCCCACATTTGGGACTTAATACTAGCTGGTATGGATTTATTCATACCAAGTCAACAATTCACTAAAAGATCAAACTCTCCAAAATGGTTTGATGGCAATTGTGCCAGAGCAACAGCCCAAAAGTCATTAGCATATAACTCTTAAAATCAAAAACATCTGAATCACTCTCCCAATTTAAAATTGCTAGAAATCGTGCAAAAGCTGTATTAAATCAATCTAAATCAAACTTTCTTCAAAAGCAAGCATCAAAACTACTTAACAACCCTAATGACAATAGAATATTCTGGTCAACTCTTAATTCTTTCAATAATAACTTTAACAAGTCATCTTCCATTCCCCCACTAAAATCTTCAGATGGCAATATTACAAATGACCCACGTGGGAAGGGAGATATCTTTGCTAGTAACCTTTGCCAGAAACTCTACCATAGATGATACCAGCCAGAATGTCTCAGTACTGGAACTTGATTCTCCCGAAATTGCCCCACTTAAAATACAGACAAGATTCGTAAAATCCATCCTAGACAATTTACCTACCAACAAGGCTCCAGGCCCAGATGGAATTCCGCCAATTGTTTTGAAAAAGTGTTCCCCTGAACTTGCCTCTGTCCTAGCCAAATTATTCAGACTCTGCATACGTACTTCTTTATTCCCAAATTCATGGAAAGAAGCCAATATCCACCCAGTTCCGAAGAAAGGAAGTTCGGCTGACCCCTCCAATTACAGACCAATAGCTGTCACATCTTCTCTTGGTAAGGTATTTGAAACTTTAATTAATAAGCATATTGTTAAACATCTTGAATCCAACAACTTAATTAGTGATAGACAATACGGTTTTCGCCACGAAAGATCCACCATTGACATACTCAATCTCTTAACTCATACCATCCATCAATCAATTGATCTTTTTGGAGAAACTCATGCAGTAGCTCTTGATATCTCTAAAGGTTTTGACAGAGTATGGCACCGTTCCCTGCTGTCCAAACTCCCTTGCTATTGACTAACGTCTTTTGTTCCTTTGATTTCTTCACATCTTAGTGACAGGAAAATAAGAGTAAAAGTAGATGATGTATATTCGAATTTCCACTCAATTAACGCCGGCGTGCCGCAGGGATCAGTTCTGGCACCAACCCTATTTCTGGTTCATATTAATGATCTCTTATCTGTCACTCACAATCCCGTTCACTCATATGCAGATGACTCAACACTACATAGTTCATTCACACTCAGACATCCATTTACCAATTCTAATATCTCTACCTCTCAACTCAATACAGCCATCTCCATAAATCAAGATCTAGCTACAATCAGTGAATGGGGATAAAACAACCTTGTCTCTTTTAATGCTAGTAAAACTAAATATATACAGTTTACTAATAGACAGATATTGCCAGATTCGTACATTACCTTCAGTGCTACTAATATTCCCATCTCCAAAAGTATTGAAATTCTTGGTGTCTCACTTAACAGTGCCCTCAGCTGGACCTCTCATGGCAGATCACTTGCTAAAACCGCCTCAAAGAAACTTGGATTATTGTACAGAGTCCGTAACTTCTTCACCGATGAGCAGTTAGCTATAATTTATAAGAGTCATTTGCGCTCTCAGCTTGAATATTGCTCACCCTTGTGGAATGGTTGTGGAGAGGTTGCATTAAGACAACTAGACAAAATTCAGAATAAAGCTGTTAGAATCATTAACAACCCTGCCATTACATATACACTACCTTCCCTGCAAGTAAGAAGGAATGTTGCCTCCCTTGCATTATTTTACAGATATTTTTTTGGCAAATGCTCAGACGAAGTTGCGTCCATGGTGCCACCTCTCCATGCCTTCCCTCGTGCTACACGGGCATCTGGTAGCGCTCATGACTGGAATGTCACTCAACCATATTGCAGAACTTCTGCCTATCAGAATTCTTTCATTCCCCGAACTGCATCTCTCTGGAACTCGCTTCCCCAGAGTTGTTTTCCTCCAAATTTCAACCCACAACTGTTCAAGTCTAACTGTTACAGATATTTTATGAATAGAGGACACCAGTAATCTGGTGTATGGATTTTTTTTTTCCCCCATTTGTTTTTCCTTCCTCCGTTCTGTTATTTAAAAAAAAAAAAAAAAACTATTCTTGGCAAGGTAAATCTAGCCATTACAGGATTCTTAACAGCTAAGAAAGCTCAGTATTTTGATTTAGTTAAACCTGTAATACAATTAGGCAGATATAAATACCGTATAACGCAGCTGTACTGGATAATATGGAGACAAAAGTGGATGTATGTGGAATAACTGAAACAAAATGGAGAGGAGAAAGTGTGAGAGAATAAGAGTATGGATGGGGTATATGTGCAGGAGTAGGTGAGAATGAGAGGGCAAAGGAAGGAGTATGTATAGTTGTGAGTAAAAGATGGAAGAGGAGCATAAGACAGTATGGATCAGTTGGGTCAAGGATTGTGTGGGTAAAGTTGAAAGTTGGAATACAATTGTGGGCGATTGTGTGTGTATATGCACCAACGCAAGATCGTGCTAGAAGAGTGAGAGAAGAGTTTTGGACAAAGGTAGAAATGTGCATGGAAACGTTTGGAAGGAATGAGTGTTTTTGATTGGTGATATGAATGGTAAAGTTGGGAATGTGAAGGTGGATGGAATAGTTGGTGAGTGGGGTGTGCCTGCTGAGATAGATGAGAATGGGAGTGCGTTAGTGGACATTTGTGCTGGGAGGGGGTTGGTGATAACCAATACCCTCTTCAGGCATAAAATGATCCACAGGTATACATGGCGAGTGATGAGAAGGGTGGGTGGTGAACTGAATGAAAGGAAGGCAATGATTGATTATGTGTGCGTGGATGAAAGGATGCGAAGATGTGTAAAGGATGCAAGAGTGTATAGAGGTTGGGGGAGTGGACTTTCTGATCACTACTTGGTGGTGGCCAGAATTAGAATTCAAGTAAGATGGAGGAATAGAAGAAGGGAAAGACGAGAGGAAGGAGTAGTTGCAAGGAGAGTGGAAAGGTTACAAGAGGATGAGAAAAAGGCAGAGTATAAGAGAGAAGTGGAGGAACGATTGGGCAAATATGAATTGAGCAGATGGGAGACGTGGAAGGTGTGTATAGCATATTTACAGAAGAAATATGTGCAGCATGTGATGTGGTGTGTGGAAGGAAGAGAAGACGGAGGGGGGTACAAGGAACAGCGTGGTGGACTGAAGAGGTGAAACAGGCTGTGGCACAAAAGAAGAAAGCATACAATGAATGGATGAGAAATAGGGGCGTGGAAGAAGTTGAGAGGCGGAAGAGAGAGTTATATGTAGAAAGAAAGAGAGAGGTGAAAAGATTAGTAAGAGAGAGTAAGAAGAGAGTGGATGAGGAATTTGGAAGGAACTTGAGTGTAAAGTGGAGGGACTGTAAGAAAATGTTCTGGAGAGAAGTGAAAAGAGTAAGACAGGGTGGAAGTGAAGTTAGCAGGGGAGTGAAAGATAAAAATGGTAGATTACTAGTGGAGAAGGGAGAAAAAGTGAGCAGATGGAGAGAACACTTTAAGGAATTGTTGAACGTAGAGGATGGAAGTAATGCGAGTATAAGTGACTGGGGAATGGCTGGGAGAAGGAGGGAGGTGAGAAGACAGGAAGAAATCAGTAGGATAGAAGTTGTGGAAGCAATGAAGAAAGTTAAATCGGGGAAAGCCCCAGGAATTGATGGAGTGTGTGGTGAAATGCTGAAGCATGGGGGAGAGATAGTGGTAGAATGGATGAGGAAGATGTGCAGATTGACCTGGAAGGAAGGTAGAGTCCCGGAGGATTGGAAGTCAGGTATAATTATTCCCTTGTACAAAGGAAAAGGGGAAAAAGATGTGTGTGGTAATTATAGGGGCATTTGTCTTCTTAGTATAATAGGAAAAGTGTATGATAGGATACTTATTGACAGAGTTAGAGAAAGAACAGAGAAATTAGTTGGAGAAGAACAGGGAGGCTTTAGGAAGGGAAGAGAATGTGTAGATCAGATATTCATTCTAAGATCGTTAGTAGAAAAGTTTCTAGAGAAGAGAAAGAAGTTGTATGCGGCTTTCATGGATTTGGAGAAAGCATATGACAGGGTGGATAGACAAGGATTGTGGAAAGTGTTAAGAATATATGGAGTAGATGGGAAGTTGTTGAATGCTGTGAAGAGTATGAACGATGATGCGAAGGCTGCAGTGCATGTGGATGGTGAACTAAGTGAATTTTTCTCTTTGAAAGTTGGTTTGAAACAGGGATGTGTCATGTCTCCATGGCTGTTCAATCTGTACATGGATGGGGTAATAAAAGAGGTACAAGGTAGGGTAGTGGATGTTGGAGTGGCCTTGGTGAGAGAGGATAGTGTTTGGAAACTCCCTGTACTGTTGTTTGCAGATGATACTGTGTTGTTGAGTGAAGACGAAGGGGAGCTGCAAGGCTTGGTGGATGAGTTTGAGAGAGTGTGTAAGAAACGGAATCTAAAGGTGACTGTAAGGAAGAGTAAAGTGATGGTCTTTGAGAGAGGTGAAGTCAGTGAATGTACAGCGAGGTTGGCTGGTGAGGAATTGGAAAATGTGAGTACGTTTAAGTACTTGGGTAGTGTGATGAGTAAGGATGGAGGTTTGGAGGGTGAAGTGCTTGAAATGGTACAGCAGGGAAGAAAGGTTGCTGGTTCTTTGAAAGCAGTGATAAGAAACAGGGAAGTGAGCATGGAAGTGAAAAAGTTACTACATGACAGTATTGTGATACCAACTCTAACGTACGGAAGTGAAGCTTGGACGTTGTTGGAAGGACACAAGTCAAGAGTGAGAGCAGTGGAAATGAGTTATTTAAGAGGAGCCTGTGGAGTCACATGGAGAGACAGGCTGACGAATGAGGATATAAAGGAGCGTTGTGGTGTTGATGTGGATGTGATAGGAAGCGTTATGAGGAACACACTGAGGTGGTTTGGCCATATGGAGAGGATTGAGGGTGAAAGACTGACGAAGAGAGTGTATGTGAGTGAGGTGGAGGGGGGAAGAGGGAGGGGGAGGCCGAGGATGAGATGGATGGATGGGGTGGAGAGTTATATGAGAGAAGGGGGTGGGAGTTGGGAGCAGGGCAGTGAAATGGCGGGGGACAGGGCGACTTGGAGGCGATTTGTTTGTGGCCAGTCCAAATCGGGATTGAGGCGTCTGGCAATATATATATATATATATATATATATATATATATATATATATATATATATATATATATATATATATATATATATATATATAAAGGACTGAAGGAAACCTCTGATCATCTACAAAGCTCAGGGATAAAGTTGGCTAAACAAAATGTGGAATGAGATACTGTGAGTCCCATAAAAATGATAATTGGTTCTGATTATTGTGGAAGATTCCTACATAGGACTTTCAAGAAGAATAAGGTACAGTTGTTCAAGAGTCCAGGAGATAACCTTATTATGGGTCAGTTGCCTTTTCCAAAACAAGTTAAAGGAGAGGCCAAACTAATAGACTCAGTCTTTGTTACCCTCACACAGTCATTGATGGTAGCTAAAATAGGTGGAGAACTAGAACCTAGTCAGATAAATGACTTGTTGGATGAAAATATTGAACCTGTACACAGATTGTGGGACTTAGACAGTGTAGGAATACACTCTGAGGAACCAACCTCTGAAGATAAAATAACCTTGGATTTATATATAATAAGTCTGTGCAATTTAAGGGTGGACAGTATTGGGTAAGATTACCATGGAAACTAAACCATTCGGATCGATTGATTGATTGACTGATTGCTAGAACGCATGGCACCGCAACAACATGGTCATATGGTGCCGTATAAGCACATATATAAGTAGTAGAAATATAAAAATAATTAAAAAGTAATACTCCATATTAAAATCTAGACATCAAAGTAAAAACAGTGGAATCATAAAAGGTGAAGGAGGCCAGCCTCCTTCAGAAATAAAAACACATCGTCCCCAGGGGTACCAGGCTCTCCCCCAAGCATTGAAGAGAGACAGTAAACACCACCCTCCCCTCGGTGCCTCATTAGCAGCCTCCGACGTAAGTCGCCCAGACTGGGACACTCAACCAACAAATGCCTGACAGTAAGGGGAACCAAACAGTCATCACAGAATGGCTGCATGCTTCCACACATAAGGAACTCATGGGTGAGCTTGGTATGTCCAATGCGAAGACGAACCAGAACAGTTTCTAACTTACGAGGCATTGTAAAACAAACTCTCTGAGAGACGAACTTGGTGACTTCCTTTAGCTTGCTGCCAGGAACACTATCCCACTGTAACTGCCAACAAGCATGAACAGCAGACAATACTGAAGCACATAAATCAGTAGCAGGTAGAGGGCAAGGAGCACGTGCAGGTTGCAAAGCCGCAGCCTTAGCAAGTACATCTACCCTTTCATTACCTATGACACCAACATGTGCTGGAACCCAGCAGAAATCCACTCTCTTCCCCCGACGATGAATGAGGAACAGCCACTCCAAGATAGCTAAAACTATAGAATGGGAAGAGTTAAAGGAGTCCAGGGCCAAAAGTGCCCTTGACAGTTGCTAAAAGTAGTAAAATGATTGCCAAACACCAACTTCAGGGCTATAATGATAGCTGATAACTCTGCAGTAAAAACTGATGCAGCCAAAGGAAGACTACCTCCACGGCTAAAATTGGGATATACCAATCCAAAACCAACACCAGAGGCGGATTTAGAGCCATCAGTATACACAGGCACAGATCCACCATGACTAAAAGAATTTAAAAAAAAATAACTAAAAGACACTGAGGAGCGACAGAATCCTTGGAGTCTGCATAAAACCTGCAGAAGGTCACCTTGGGCAAGATCCATGGAGCAACCCTCGGGATCTGAACAGGACTGACAGGTCCTGTGAACAAACCAAACTCCTCCATGATATCCCGAACCCTATAGCTAAATGGACGAGGCATGCGAGGATGTCTACTATAATTCAAAAAACAAGACTGTTGCATCACACACTCATAGACAAGTGAGTCTGGAAGGCGACGAATCTGGAGTCAGCACTGTGCTGCAACAGACTGACTCAGTAGATCTAAGGGAGGCACACCAGCTTCCACCAACAAGCTGGGAATTGGAGAGGACCGAAAAGCACCAGTTGCAAGGCGAAGACCAGCATGATAGACAGCATCTAGAGTTTTTAGTCTGGCCTCTGAGGCAGATGAGTAGATCTCGCAGCCATATGACAGCTTGGAGGCTACAAAAACCTGAAACAAATGCAAGAGCGTCCTCTGATCAGCACCCCAAGAGGTATGGGACAGAACCCTCAATAGATTGAGAGCCTTCATACATGATGCTTTAAGACTTGCCAAGTGTGAGACCCAAGTCAAACGACAGTCAAACGTCAGGCCCAAGAATTTCATCTCTTCCACACAATGGAGTCTCCTGCCACAAAGCTGGAGGTCAGGGTCTGGGTGTACCCCTTTCATCCTACAGAAGTCCATAGCCACAGTCTTAGAAGGGGAAAACTGAAAACCCTTGGAAGTTGCCCAGGCAGAAATCTTGTCCAAGGCAAGTTGCATATACCGCTCAATAGCAGACATGCGGGAGCCAGAAAACCATATAGCTAAGTCATCTACATAAAAGGATGAGGATTCCCCGGTAGGCACAGTGTCGAGAATATCATTGATGGCCACTGCAAATAAGGAAACACTTAAGACACTCCCCTGTGGGACACCTTCCTCCTGGCACAGTGGTGCAGAGAGGGTAGAACCCACACAGACCCGAAACACACGATCAGTCAAGAAGTCTCCAAGCAACACAGGAAGACGACCACGTAAACCAAAGGCATGAAGTTGTTGGAGGATGCCATGGTGCCAGGCAGTGTCATAAGCCTTCTCAAGGTCAAAGAATACAGCCACCAGATGTTGCTTAGAGGCAAATGCTTCACAGATTCATACCTTGAGCCTGATAAGGTTATCGGTAGTGCACCGCAATTTCTGGAAGCCACTTTGCGCAGGAGAGAGAAAACTACCCTTCTCCAGAAACCATATAAGCCTGACATTGACCATCTTTTCAAATAGTTTGCACAAGCATGATGTCAAACTAATAAGGTGATAGTTGGAGATATGGGAATGGTCCTCATCAGGCTTTGGAATGGGAAGGACAACACCCAACTTCCAAATCTTGGAAATAGAGCCCTCACTCCAAACCCTGTTAAAAAGGTTCAATAAGAATTGAATTGAATCAGTCGGCAGATGACGTTACATACCATATGGAATGTCATCAGGCCCAGGAGCAGTGTCACCACACTCCAAGGGGGCAGCATGCAGCTCTCGGAGGCTGAAGTCTAAATTATACGGCTCTCCACCACGAGAGCTAAAGGCAAGACCCGGCCTCTCCTGATTCCTACGAAAGGTAGTATATGGCCTAGAAGGATCTTTTTTTGAGACAGCGCAAAACTGATCTGCAAAAGCAGATGCTACTGCATCAGGTGCAAACACTAGGTCTCCGTGAAGTTGCAACACTGGTGGGGAGGGGGCATGAACCTACCAGAAATCTTGCGTACCTTTTTCCACACACTAGGCATTGGAGTAGAGGAAGTAACTGTACAAAACATACGACCTCCACGAGTTCGGCGAGCATTCTTAATGACCCACCTGTAGTGAGCATGTGCTTTGTGAAACTGGATTTTTGGAAAAAGAACATCACGATTGGCAAAATACCAATGGGCAGCCACTTTGTAAGCTCCCTTTGCTATAGAGCAGTCGTCATTCCACCATGGCACAGGTCTCTGGGAAAAAACACCAGAAGTCCGTAGGATGGAATGAACCGCTGTCGATAAAATGGTCTTAGCAAAACAACGTTCAGCATTGTCAATAGTTGAAAAATCAGTAACCCTGCTGGCAAATACACATAGTTCCTCAAAGAGAGACCAATCAGCCCTATCCAGACACCAGCGTGGCATACGGACTGCAGGAATAGAGCGAGTACTCTTGACCAACACAGAGGAGGAGATGGTGAGGTCAATGACAGAGTATGTGCCAGTCTGAACATGGAAATGGGTCGACCTCCCATGGCGGCCATTAAGGTCACAAAGGAGAAGGAAAGGGGGTGAAAGTTGGCTGGTAAGGGTTTCCAGATCAGCACGCATAACAGGGATGGAAGGTGGAAGGTAAAGACAACAGATGGTATAGCACCTCCCAGTGTTCATCTATACTACTAGATCTTGAAAGGGAGACCGTATCGCAAAGGAAATAAAGGGGACATCAGAACGGCACAAAATTGCACCTCCACCTCTGTGACAGCCAGGAGGAGACACACGGAAGACTTCATATCCCCTAATAGAAGGGAACTGTCTATCCCCCACCACTGTCTCCTGAAGACAGACAGAGAGCGGGCTCAGAGCAGAGAGTAATAACTGCAATTCCTCCCAGTTCGCCATGGCGCCTCTACAGTTCCATTGGAGATAGATTGGTACTGATTGAGCCATAGTGAGTAGTAATAAATATTATAAAATGAGAAACATCAAGGCTATGTAGCAGCCTCACTGGGAATGGTGTGAAAGCCCTTCTTCCTAGACGTGGAGCTCTGCCTTACCAAACGATAAGACAATGAAGATTTAGGGTTTCCCTGGATGGAAGGACCTTTACCCCGAGACCGGTCCTGTCCATCGCCAGTATGAGTCTGAGGCACATAGACCATCCTGGAAGACCCACTCGTTCCGGCCACAAACCGGGGCCCAGCTGGCACCTTGGGGCCAACCAGGCCCTTCCCAACCGAATCTACCAAGGCCTGGCTGCCGGATGACAGATCAGAGGGAGCGGGTGACCGAGCCCTTTGAGTATCCAAAGGCCCAGACCCCATCACACTTGAGCAAGATGCAGGGACTGGGATCTTAGAAATACCGTCAAGAACACCCACCGACTTAGACGCCACCACTGCCTGGGTTGCCGAGCAAAGAGCTCCCTCAGAGTCCTCATGTGGCACAGAAATTTGAACCTTAGGTGGAGGGGAATCACCCAAAGACTCCTCACTCCTAACCCTTTTGAGGTTGGCAGATGCAATCTCCATCTCCATGCCAAAACTTGAGGACACACTAGAAACTGTAGAGGCACACTGTGGAGTAGATTGAACATTAGTACTAGAGTGAGCAGATGGTACAGGAGCAGCAGCCGTTACGAGAGGAGCAGCTGGTACAGGAGTAGTAGTCAAAACAGGAGTATCAGTTGGTAGAGTAGTAGCAGCTGGGACAGGAGTAGCAGCCGGTACAGGGACAGCTGCTGGTACAGTAGTAGCAGCCGGTACAGGAGTAACAGCCGGTACAGGAGCAGCCGCTGGACGATATGCAGACTGCAATGGTACTTGAGTCTCTGAGCGACCACGAGGAGAAGTAGTAGGACGTCTGGTATCAGACAAGGGATGAGGAGGAGGGTCAGAATGTGGAGCAGGGACTCCATGGCAGCGCACAACAAGTTTTGACTGAGAAAGAATAGAAGCAAAAGACACACCAGGGTGGACATACATAGACAGGACACGGGTCTTAGCTTCAGTAAAATTCAGCCTCTTGGAGGCTCTGAGAGACAAAATTTTGTGTTCCATTATGTAACGATCACAAGATTTAGAAGCAGCAGCATGCTTATCACCACAATTGACACAAGATACAGGGCCAGGGCATGCCACACCCTCATGAACATCTAAACTACATGACGCACAGACTGCTGGAAGACCTAGGGCAAGGCACCTACAAGTCCGGCCAATATGACCAAAATGCTGACAGTGGAAACATCTACGAGGCATAGGGACATATGGCCTAACTTTGTACCAGTACCATGCAGCATTAAGAACAGCAGGGAGGCTCAAGGAATCAAAGGTCACAATCAAGGATGGAGTTGGCACAAGGTCACCATTTATCTTCATCTTAATCCTCTCAATCTTTATTACATTGTGGGCAGACAACTCTTCAACAAGGCGTGCCTCATCATAAGTCAGTAGTTCCTTAGCATAGACAATGCCACGAGAATGATTCAATGAAGCATGGTGGGAGCATGTAACTGACTGACCAGAAAGCTCTGCTAAAGATAAAATAGTTGCACTCTGAGAAGGGTCAGACACCTCTACCAACAAACTGCCATCAGCCTGTGGAACAACTTTAGGGGTCACACCATAAGCAGTGACCAGTTTTCGATGATTTCGGAAAATGTCACATTCTACCCCAGCAGGACCACGTACGACTAAGAACTTGTCAAAATGTGCAGAAGGTGGATCAAGTAAACAATTCATAATACATAACAAAAACCTTCATTCCCCCATCCCCCCCACCCACCACGGAGCCCAACAGGGGGAGGTCATATATCAGGGACAGTACCACTGACGACCCCAGGGTAGCGGAGGAGTATACGCAGGTAATCACTGGGGGACCTAGGCAAGGGTGACTCCAGGACGATAGGAGCCACCAGGCCCCCCGGTGCTCACTTGACCCTAGTCAACACATGACTAGCCGATTGACCTAGTCGGGCCCAGCCAGAATAAGGGACCAAAGAGGTGTATTGCTAGCTGCAGGGCGCAGCATGCAGCATCGCTCAACCCCCAGGACTCCCGTCTCCCAGCATTACAGGACGCCACACACGGCAAACGTGGGAAGGCAGCAATCCCACCCTAGATGGCAATGGGCATGGACTAACATCACCAGCAGGCCTCCTCCACCAGTGATGTAAGGGGTGCTTTGTCCACGAGGCCGACAAATATCAAACCCTACAAAGGTAGGCATGCCTCCAGAGTAGGTGGCACCGCCAACCACGCTTCAAGCCCGGCCACCACATCAAGGTGACCCCTTGCAGCGGGGCTAAACCATTCGGAGTTACCAACAAATTACCAAGCAGCTAAGAATAAGTTAAACTCTCTTCTGAGGAAGTTGAGAGATAAATCAGAACATCTAACCATATATGATAATATTATAAAAGATCAATTGAAGAATAAATTTATAGAAGAGGTAGAATTCCCTGTTAACCATAAAGAACGACAATATTTACCACATCATGCTGTAAGCAAGGATTCAGTAACTACTCCCATAAGGATAGTATTCAATTGTAGCAGTGAAGCGTCCAAGGGATCAGCTAGCTTGAACGATTGCTAATACTCTGGACCTACACTAACAGAGAAGCTAGGGAATGTGTTATGGTTAATTGTAAAGGAAGCCCATGAATTGACTCTCCATGGAGGTGTGCCGCAGACATTGGCCTGAATCCGGGAAAGGTATTGGATCCCTAATGGTAGACAGGTCATAAATAAATATCTCAAAGGCTGCATCATATGTAGGAGGTATGAACAAAGACCATATGACTATTCAGGACTACCTGCCTTACCAAGGGATAGGTTACATGTAAGTCGGCCCTTCCAAGTAACTGGAGTGGAATACACGGAGGCTATAACTGTTACGGGTGACGGAACTCCCCATAAAGTTTACATTTGTCTATTTACTTGTACCTACACAAGGGCAGTCCATCTAGAAATGGTGAAAGATCTGAGCTCAGAGACATTCCTGAATGTCTTTCAAAGATTTGCCGCTAGAAGGTCTTGTCCTAACAAATTAATAAGCGACAACAGAACTAACTTCGTTGGAGCAGCACCTTTACTGTTGAACATAATGAATGACCCAAAGGTTAAGTCGGCGCTTGGAGTCCGAAATTGTACCTGGCAGTTCACAGCTCCAAGAGCACCACGGCAAAATGGATATACCGAATGAATGATTGGTATTGTCAAGAACTGCCTAAGGAAAACATTACACAGAACTAAGATCACAAGAGAGGAGTTAAGAACAGTGATAATTGAAATTGAAAGTAGGATTAATAATAGACCCCTAACCTATCTAGATGACACTACCGTTTCGATAGAGGCCTTGACACCGGCTGATATGTTATATGGCAGGAAGCTCTATCCGGTGCCCTGTGTGGATATCCATGAAGAAGTAGATGATCCTACCATTGAAAATAATGATTTAGGACAACATCTGCAGGAGGGATATCAAGGCCTGAAAAGGGTATTGGATACTTGGAATAGACATTGGAGCGAAGAATATTTTTTGATCCTATGAGAAAGATAATATGGGGCTCAGGCTGCCAGCAATAAGTCTGCTATAAACATAGTGGATGTGGTCTTAGTGAAAACAGAACAACCAAGATCCCTGTGGCCATTAGCTAAGGTGATCTCCGCGCACCCAGATTCAGAGGGGGTGCTGAGACTCGTTAAACTAAAATGTAGGGGACATACCACCATAAAAATTATTGATAAACTGGTACCCCTTGAGTTAGCAGCTACCCCAAATACAGGGGATGTAGAGATCAAACGGGTCAGGATGAGCGACCTAAAAGGGCCGCAGCATGGGGTTCTCGAGAACTATGGAGGGAACTCCTGGCTATGGGTCACTTTACATAACACAGCCTATCATTTTTCGGCCGGCCCCAAGACTGTGGGAAATATTTTCCCCCAGAGTAGTTGCGCTTTCTGCTTTTCAAAATCGTTGTCCCTGGTTAGAGTGCAGAGGAAAACCTGAGATCATTAACAACTATTCCAGCGTTTTTTAGAACCCAGAAATAACGTTCTCTTAATAATTCTTATCACTGATAAATTAAATGCTACTGCGTTTAACCCTCATGGACAACTATATTGTAAATACATGTTATTATTTGGGAATTTCCACTGACCTAACTGCGTCTGCACGTTAGATCACGTGTCTGAATATGAAAAGACCCTTATGTAAAAGCAGATGTGGATTTAACATATTTACATAGATAAGGGGAATACTTGGTTTGGCTTTAGTTTAATTAAAACTAAGATTAATTAGTTCGATTTGCCCGGTATATATCATGATGTAATCTAACTGTATTGAATATTGTAATTAATTATTAGCTGGCACCTCCACAATTCTATGAGTGAGATAGAGGCTTGACTGCCCAACAACAGACAGAAAAACAGGCTCGTCGTCATCTGTTGTTCGACACTCCCTAGCTTAGTAACCTTTACGAATTGGCCAATTCAAGGGGGGTTAACTAGAAGATAGAAGAAAAATAGTTAGGTAAGTTAAGGTGTAAGTTACGGTTCACCTAACCCATCTCTTACATTTTGGTGCCCAGATCGAGGATACCGATTTATACTAAGTCAAATATTTCTGACAGAAGGGTTGCAGCAGCGTAGCATTGCCTATGTTTGTTGACTGGTATTATAGGACAGGTAGCGCTGGCAATGGATATATAAGATTTGTAATAGAAATACTGTGTAAGGCACAAGAGGCTAAAACTGAAGATGTAAGCAGAGACGATTGAGTAGAAAAGACTAGACTGAGTAGGTGTTGGGGAAGGGTGGGCGTAGTGCACCAGGTCAAGATTAGTGTAGGTTTGGCAAAGGATTTAAACCATTTAATTTTTAAGGCAAATAAAAAATGTAAGCACACACCACTTTCAAATACCTGGCATGCTACAAAATTAATACAAATAAAATTTTCGTTATTAAAGGAATGTTCTTGGTTGCTGGATAACTTGCCGTTTGTTAGATGCTGAGGTTTCAGCACTGATCGCCATGGTGTTCATCATGGAAAATGTCCAGTGGGAAGCGAGTAAAGCCCCGAGGTCTTCCCTGGGCAAGTGAGTGACCACCAATAGCTTTGTTGACCACACCAAGAGGCGGCCCTTGAGGGACCACTCGGCGAAGGCAGTGAGGAAGACTAGGTCGTCACTCACCACCACCAACATGGCGCACCGTGACACCTGCCGCAGCTGCGGACGTCACCATGGTACAAGTTAGCTTTGTGATTTACCTGCCTTAACAGTAATGTGAGTGACCTACCCACCCCGGCAGTGATATCAGAGTAACCTATCCAGATTAGCAATAATGTGAGAGTGACCTACCCATCTTAGCAATGACGAAAAAGTGACCTACATGCCTCAGCAGTAACGTGAAAGTGACCCACCCACCTCAACAGTAATGTGAAAGTGACCCAGCTGCCTCATCAGTAATGTGAAAGTATACTACATGCCTAAGCAGTAATTTGAGAGTGATGAACCCGCCTCAACAGTAGTATGAGAGTGAATTACTTGCCCCAGTGGTAATGTTAGAGTTACCGACCCGCCACAGGAGAAATGGGAGAATGACTTACCCGACGAACCTGGCCAACCACCCAAGAGAGTTGTGCCTGCGTTACGTTAGCGTCCTTGCCCTCCACACACACCTCGAAAACACCCACACTCCATGCCGCTCCATCATTACCAATACTCTTATAGGAACCAGGGTACTGTGTAATTATGCAGAGTAAATTAGTTCTCATTGGGTCAAGTTGCCAGCGAGGAAGGTGTAATACTACTTTAAATTTTCTTCCTAATTATCAAAATATTTATTACAGTACAGTAATGCCTTTGATAAAAGAATAAATTGTTTTCTGAGTATTACTGAGTACTAAAGCAAACTTTCAGTATTGAAATTTAATTCTAGCTATGAGACCATCAGTGTGGTAATAAAATGAGCTTTCAAAGTAACGATCTCATCCAGTTATGGTGCCTTATTTAGCATCCATTAACGTACTCTTTCCTAATACTCTTTCCTAATACCTTTATGATGGTGCTATTTTCTGCTAAGTTGTCCGTGAGCAGCATCGGAAAACAGCTGCCTTGTAGCCAAGTTTTCAACACCGAATCAACCATCTGTACCGATTCCCACAGATGATCTCTGGAATCTGCAATGAAATAATGAATGTACAGTATATATATATATATATATATATATATATATATAAATATATATATATATATATATATATATATATATATATTTACTCACACACACACACACACACACACACACTTTGATATATAAATATATTTTTCTGAAGTACGGTCAGTAATTTGAACAGAAAACATTATTCATTGAACGGAACTCTGTTGACTAATAGTTTAGTCTGTACTGTACTATTTCTCTCTACCTGCTTGTAAAAAAAAAAAAAAAGTGCTGGTGACTCCTAGTTTGCCTTTGAAATTGATAATAGACATTACATCCGTGAGACTCAATAGTCAGCACACACTCCAGGCACTTCATAAGGCTTCGAGATACAGTGCATCCTTCGATAAATTATATTGTTATTTCGTGGGGTAATTGTCAAAAACCTCATCCCCATCTATTCATATTCCCTATTACTTTAATACTCATTGTCTACATACCTTATTTTACGGTACTCATGCATGATACAAACTGAACTGACTTTCTAGTAGAATATAAGCCATACAGGAGAATAAGAAGTTGTCAGCTGGAAGTTAAATGGTGAAGGAAAAGGTTCTTTGGTATTTCCATTGCCTAACGTGTGTGTGTGTGTGTGTGTGTGTGTGTGTGTGAAGGCCAGAAGCCTGTAAGATTGTTCCCTTTAAGAAAAAAAGCCAAAACAAGGTAACAGAGAGCCAATTTCAAGATCTGTTCATATCGAGATGCCTTGATATACTGTCTGAAAGACGAGATCATAGGCAGTAGGAAATACATACATAGGGATACACTTCCTGAGATGACCTGCTGCATACGTGAAGGACTGGGAGTAATGGTTAACTCTGGCATTAGAGTTGGACAGAAAAATGATGAAATTTTGTTGCTAGACGGGTTGTATGCGCCCGCCGCAGTAGTGGAGGGGTCCAGGCACACAGGTCAGTGGAGCAGTGACCACTGAAGTATCGATAGAAAAGAGATAAAAATGCAGCAGTACGGCAAGGAGACAGAGGGTGAAGGGAGTCAGTAAGAGGAGGACTGTCAGCAAGGCAAAAGATTTTCACTCCACCTTGATGAGACAAGCTGTATGTTGGGAGCCTCTCCATACCTGAGAGTTTTACTCTACACAAGGACGAGTAAAACCCGTGTATAAAGTCAACAACTGTGTAGGGGCAAAGAGAGCATGAAGTAGGCTTAGCACAAATATTCTCTTCAAAGCAGACTTTTACATAAGCGGGAATATGATCTTTCCAAGCTTAATCCCAAGAGAATGAAATCCCTAGTGTGTTTAGAGGTGATGCAAGATTGAGCTGGATATTGTTAAAAGTTAAAGGATACTCCGGTGGAAGATTTTGATGTGTCTAAAGAAGTATGAACTAAGTTATTGAATCATTACAAACAACAAAATTATTTTTACCTCGATCAGAGATGTGAGCGAAGTCAAATATTAGGTGTCATAGCCCCATCCCCTGTTTATTGAAGTAACTGCTCAGAATGGAACTGTGGGAACGAATGGAAAGGTGAAGGGTCAAGTCATCAGTGTATGAGGGGATAGGGTTAAATGTACACTCGGCAAGATTTCCGACTGGACCACCTGGTTGCTGGATTTGGCTAACGTGGCAACAGCGACCTCCCGTGTGTGTGTTCTTACCTAATTATTCTTACCTAATTGTATCTTTACAGGAATGAGTCAAGCTCGTACTGTCCCGTGTCTTAAACCATATTTATTGTACATATCCTTAAATTTGTGAATTGTTTTGGCACACACTATTTCATTCGGTAGTGCATTCCACTGATCAATTGCTCTGTTTGGGAAACTGAATTTCCTTACGTCTATATCACCGCTCTTCTTATGCAGTCTTTTGCAGTGTCTTCTTGCTGATGCTTCCCCATATGTTAAGTAATCATTTATGTCTATTTTCTCCTACCCTGATATGCATTTATATTGCATTATCATGTCACCTCTTTTCCTTCTCTCCTGTAGTGTTGGTAGATTCAATTTATTTAGTCTTTCTTCGTAGCTTAGATCCCTTAAGCTTGGTATCCATCTTGTAGCGGCCCTTTGAACTTTTTCAATCTTGTCTATGTGTTTTTTGAGATGAGGACTCCAGACTACTGATGCATACTCCAGGGTTGGTCTGATGAATGATGTTATTATCCTTCTTAGCATGTCTTCATTTATGTATGTGAATGCTCTTCTCATATTTGCAAGCAGTGTATACATGTTCCGTACCTTCTCACTGATGTGGTCAGCCGGAGATGGTCTGTTATTGATAATCACACCTAGGTCCTTCTCTCTTTCTGATGTGTGTAGGGTTTTATTTCCTAACGTATCATCCCAATCAGGTTTTTTTCCACTTTTACCAAACTTGATTACATGGCACTTGTCCACACTGAATTCCATTTGCCGTGTATTACTCCATTCATGAAGTTTATTTAATTCTTCTTGTAGTTCTTTACAAGAGTCTGTGATAGTAATTCTCCTTTGTATTTTTCCATCATCTCTAAACATATTTAGACAGCTTTCATTTCCAGCGTTACTGTCTATATCATTTATATACACTAAAAGCATGATTGGTGCCAGCACTGAGCCCTGTGGTACTCCACTAGTCACTTCTTTCCATGATGAGTAATTTCCCCTTAGTTCTGTTCTCATTTCCCTTTTTATGGGAAAATCTTGCATCCAACAAAACAGTTTGCCTCGAATTCCTTCTTGATGGTACAGTTCCCATAAAAGTCTTTGGTGTGGTACTGTGTCAAATGCTTTTTTGAAATCTTAAATAGATACTGTCCACCCATCCTTCTCTTTCCTGTATTGTGTCTGTTACTCTGTCATAGTAGCTCAACAGATTAGTAACACAAGATTTTCCTTTTCTGAAACCAAACTGTCTTTCTGTTATCATATTGTGTTCTAGATGATTTACCCAAGCTTTTCTTATAAGCTTTTCTAATACCTTGCTTACAACACTGGTCGGTGATACTGGTCGGTAGTTGAGTGGATGTTGTCTATTCCCTTTCTTGAACAAGGGGACAATATTTGCTTTCTTCCCAATATCAGGTAGTTTACCTTGACTCAAGGATTTCTTGAAAATTAAAAATAATGGTTTACTTACCCCTTTGCACATTCTCGTAGCACCCAACATGAAATTTCATCAAGACCATTTGCTTTTCCTCTGTCTAATTTACTTAACTCCTCCTGTATTACTTTTTCTGATATTTGTATATCTGGTAGTATGTGTGGGCATGCATGTTCCACATAGTCCCTCTCAAATGTTTTTTCTTCTGTAAAAACTGATTGGAAATTCATATTTAATGCTTCACAAATATCTTTCTCTTGTGTATAGGTGATTCCCTCGTCCGTAATGGATTGTATTTTATCTTTTACTTTGGTTTTGCTTCTGATGTAGGTGTAAAATAGCTTTGGTTGATCACTACTTTTATTTATGATATCCTCCTCAAACTGTTTTTGGGCTTCCCTCCTTATTCTTGTATAATCGTTTCTTGCTTGTTTGTAATAATTATATTCCCTTTCACTATTGTGTCTTCTGTATCTATTCCACAACAAATCTCTCCTTTCTTTTGATTTTTTACATTCTGTATTGAACCATTTCTTTATTTTCTTTTCTGCTTCTTTGTGCTGTGGGATGTACTTCTGGACTCCTATTTCATAAAATTCACAGAATTTTTTATATACAGCATTTAAATCTTGTTCTCTAAGCTCATTTTCCCAATCAATTTTTAAGAAATACTTCTTTAGGTCATGATAATTTCCCTTTTTATAGTTTAGGCTCTTTTTGTAACTTTCACTGCTGTTAACTATGTCATATGGTATCCTGAAGTTGCAATTTAGTACTGCATGGTCGCTTTTGCCGAGTGGAGGGTGATATATTAAGCTGTCAATATCATTTTCTTGCCTAGTAAATATGAGATCTAGCATTGAAGGTACATCGAGTCCTCTTTTTCTGGTGGTTTCCCTTACAAGTTGCGTTAGGAAAAACTCTTGCACAAGATCCAGAGCTTTTGGTCCCAACAGCTTTCTTGGCTTTTTATATCTAGAGTATTCCACTTTATATTTGTATTAAAAACTCCAGTTAGTATAATTCTTTCCGACTTCTCTTCCATTTTATGTAGTGATGCTTTTAAACTCTGAATTGTAGTCTCTGCCAGGTCCTCACATACGTCTCTTTCCCATGTGTTTGATCTGGGTGGCATGCACAAATTGGCTACAGTTACTTTCCCTTCAGATGTGATGATCTCTACTGCAATCAGTTCTACTTGTGAGGGTATATCTAATTCTATTTCTTTGACTTTTAGATTTTTCTTACTTAATATTATAATTCCTCCTCTTTTTTTTAAGTTCCTATCTCTTCTCCATATATTATATTCCTCTGAGTTAATTTTGTTTCATTTAGGCATATTATATGTGGTTCATTTTCTCTGACATAATCATTCATCTCTAATAATTTAGATACCATTCCATCCTCATTTGAGTACATCAACTTAATCATCTTGTTTATATACTTGTCATGACATGGTTCTACTACCTTCCTCCTTTTTATTCCCTCCTGTTTATGTACCACTTTCGTACCTGCAATCCTATTACTTTGTAAAAAAAAATGTATTTTTCTCCTCGTCTGATCTTCCCTTATTTTTGGTTTTTGCTTCCTCCCTCTTCTCTTTTAGTAATTCCAGTTCCTCTTGTGTTAGGCATCTTTTTATCCATACATTTTTGAACTCCTCTTTTTCCATAAGATTCATTGCATTTTTTAGTATCTCTTCCACGGTGTTTACACTCTGGAAGGTTACCTTTAGAGGTCTTGACTTGCTTTTCTCATATTTCCCTAACCTTTTGTGTTCCTCTATGTCTTTACTACAGATTTCCTCTGATACTTTTTTCAATAAGCTCATTACATTTGCCATCTCCTTTTTGTCTCTTGAGATCTTGTTTTTTACTTCTTCCTCTTCTATACCAGTGATTACTATAGATTTGTTGATATCTACTGAATCTCTGACTAACTTTGGATTGTTTTGGTTTATTCTTTTCACTTCCTTTTTAATGCTTTTTTCTTCCACCCTTGTTTCTAAGTCTTTCTTTACTTTCTCCATTTCAGCATGTCGTTTCGACATCATTTTTGTAGCTTTGCACAGCTTCATTCACCTGTGTTATCTTCTCCTCAGTATCACTGCTCTGGTCTATCAGACTGCTTACTTGCCTAATTGTCTCTGTATCATTTTTGAACTCTTCCATAATACTCTCGTGGTTGACTACTGTACTTGCCATTTCACTCATTTTCCTCCTAAGTGTACTCACTTCCACTGTTAGTTCACATATGGTTGTGTCTTTCTTGTTGACCTCCCTTCCTAACTTTTCTATTTCTTCCTTTTGCAAGTGCATATGCTTCTTTATTTCATCAATCTCATTCTGAAAAGCCATCTCCAGTCTGTGTACACGCTCTACCAGTTAATTGTGAGTCTCCATTTCAACCAGTTCTTGGTAGAAATCATCATCCTGCTTTCTACCTTTATCCCTTTTCTTTTCCAAATTTGCTTTACTAAAGTATGTGGCCATATCGCAATACTAAAAGCACAGAGTACTTACATTCTCTGGGGCAGTTGTAGTCTAAACAAACAATCAGCTGATTGAGTGCATGCTTTCGTTACTTGGTTCTCTTTTCTGTTTGAACAAGGCTTGTTTAAAATTCTTCTTATTTTTTCTTTTTTTTTAATAATAGAAAACCATTTAGTCTAACCAGTTACAGAGCTTGACTCATATAAAGATACTAATTTAGGTAATGCCACTGGCCGTACTTGCTTGGTATGGAGCGTTGCCGGCCCGCGTCCGCTCTCCTTGGTGCCTACTGTGTGTGTGTGTGTGTGTCCGACAATTTTTCTAATCGCTAAGCTTCATCGTCCGAATAATATTATGTGGCCATTATATTATGCTATGATATAGCCTAATATATATTATGTGATTGGGATAATGGGCTGTGCACTATACTATTTATAGTCTGAGTTATAAAAAAATAATTCTCTAGCCTTGTACCGTGAACCAAGATACAGGTTGAGTTGTGGTTCTGAAACAGAGGGCAAGTTCACCTAGAAATGACGCTACGTTGGGGGAAGGGGGGAGTATGGGAGTGAGCGGTTATATGCAGTTAAATATTCTTAGTCATTACAATATAGTTATTAAAGTGTCAATGATATCCTGTATCCTAAATAATAATAAACCTATTTATTTTTATTATCTTTATATAAGCCCGATTACACACTAGGAAACCCCCTCCCTTGTTAATATGCAGCCTGCTCCACCGCCTCGAATCTCTCTCTCTCTCTCTCTCTCTCTCGAAAACTCCTTAGCTGGCTAACAGCACACACACACACACACACACACACACACACACACACACACACACATTATCAGTTTGTGTTAATGAGTAATGACGTTGCATTTAGTATGTTTACGTAATTAATAGTGTCATAATACAAGTGCAATACATAACCACCTCACATTACAGATTACGTTAACCAGTAATCAATACTTATTTGCATAGTTTATGTTTCAGTAATAGTCATAGGGTAGCCATACCCACAGTGATATTTTCGTTAATGTTAAAGGTAATCGTGCGTTCAGTGGCGGATACCAGTTAGAGGGGAGGTGGCCACTGACACCCCCAATCCTCATAGCTACGGTGGTGAGTTGTAGTGTCACTGCAGAGGTTCCTGTTCCTCCAGTTATGTCAATAATTAAAGTTAACACACTGATGAACAGCCATTTCTTATGATAAATACAAACAGCCTATATGGAACTCTCAAAATACATTTATGAAGCATATTGTAGGAGCTTTCTAGCTCTCATGACCAGTCATAGTCTTAGTCCTTGTTTCCGCATTGCCAGCATGAGTGTGCAATGTTAATGAACATGCTATTAATGTTAGTTCTATATGCTTATTTACATTTGGAACAACAGAATTCAAAGCAGGATTTCATTCAGTAAACAGAATGCCAAATACAGTATGTGTGTGTGCGTGTGGGACAATACGTGTGGTAGGAGTGGGGGGTGTATAGTGAGTATGAAATGTGTTTTAATGTTATTATGGGTGTGCGCATACGTGGCTAAGGACGTCCGAGACTGATATGTAATCTTTGCCTTTAACACTTGATGACACACACCTCAGTATTTGTTTAGGTTCTATTTATAAGTTTGTAGCATGTTACATTATTATATTATTATGTTTTGGAGGGTGAAACCTGAAACACCATATAAAGACAAACACTGAAATAAAAAATAAAAAAAATCCATTATGTGTGGCAAAATACATGAATAACAATATTTGAGGAAGAAATATTACCGTACTGTAACATCTATTTAAATACGTTGTAGGTGCAGCGTTTCTTAAGCTTAGATTATCGGATTTCCTTTGATCAGTAGGTTACTTTATGCTGTAGCTTTGAATTAATGTTATGTATTGTGTTATAAGTGATGTCATGGTGGACGTTTACTTAAAACTACATCGAACAGAACGCAAGTGCAGTCGTTAGTAGTTTACCGGTGTTTGTTACTGATCACACACTGACCAACTTATTCCTGAGTAATTTTTTAAAATCTTTATCACGATTGGAAAACAGCGCCTTAGGCATGTCAACAGGTGGCAAGATGTCTAGCAAGTTGCCAAAATGTCTAGAGAGTTGTGATTGTGCCAATCAAGAAAGCATAATATTTTAATGGAAAAAACCTGCTATTGTAAGGGAAAGTTGCTTTAAGAAATGCACATAAAAGTCACTAATTCCTGAATAAGTGACCCGTAATAAAAATCATGTCAGTGAGCAAAGTATATAAGATAGTGTTGTATTAGTTATATTGTCATGTAAGTTATAGTAAGTTATTAAAGTTACGGTTACATTGTTGTACTGCATGGAATAATATCCATTATAATCAGAGGATAATAACAAAAATAAGATTTGTATGGAACTCATTCATTGGTAGGAAGCAACCCACCCTCCTTCTCGATCACCTCTCGCAGTCTGTTTGCATAGTGGCGACGTGGTTTCGTATGAGCTGTTGCTGGCTTCTGAACTGTTCCCACTAGGCATGGATGTGGGCCAGTAGGTTATCTAGTGTCCATTAATTCTCAGGCTCCCAACAGTTAACTATATTCCCCCATACATTTTCGATGGGGTTCATGTCTGCTACCTTATCGAGCCAGTCGAGCAGCTGCGGGTAATATCGACCTCCAAACCATTCCGAGACTCTTCTCACCGTGTGGATGGGGCAGCGGTCCTGAACAAAAATTATTGGGCCAGGAGGAAACGGTTAGTTCTGCTCCTGAACTGAGGGGAGGAAAAAATCCTGCAAAGTTTCAATATATTTTTTAATAGTGGAACTCCCTTCTATCCCGGTGAAGTCACCCATGCCGTGGATGCACACCCATCCCCAGACATTGACGGTGACGTGTCCACTTCTGTCCTCCTCACAGATGTTCCTACGGTCGTAACTGCACGTGAATGGAATATTTATACATCGTTCATATACTTTCATTTCTCATATCTTTGACGCTTCGGGAAAAGCCACCGTTTTTCATGTTATGGTTCATTATCCACTATTTGTTTGGTATACATATTTTATGTTTTTTTAAAGGCTTAATAAGTTAGTGGTGCAAGTGTTGGTAATATGCGTTACTCTAGGCGTATTATTACTATGAATATCAATCGATCCCTAAATGTTTTTTTTTTCTTATAATATTAAAATTGCTTTGTGATACAGTATAAATATATGTTTGTTATACATATCGTCAGTAAATTCATACATTCATTTTTTTATATGTCTGACTCTGGGCACTGGCTTCACAGCCTGCTCTCATGGCCCAGAAGTCCTCCGACATACCATTCACCTCTCTACATGTCACCGCTTCGGCGCTAACATCCACCGTCCAGATTGATTACATGCTAGGGCTGTCTCATACAGGACTGGTGTATTGGTTTTAACGGGGTATTTTTACATGTCGGCGGGTCTTCTGGTAGATCAGTAAAGCCTGATTATATGAAATTCAAATCCTTAAAATGCTCCCTGCTCCCAGCGGGGAGCAGGGAACAGTCCGGTAGGACTGCAGGCCACCTCTCTACTGATTAAGTCACCGCCTTCCCAATGCATTAGAGTACTGTCGCCTCCAGAAACCTTCTCTCTATCATTAAATTTTGTGAATACAAAATACCTGGTAACCGTGTCAGGCATACGATCAACGCATCTTTACACTTTGGCCTTTACTTACTGCCCTTCCACAATCTCCAATTTTCCCTCAACCTGTCTGCTATGTGTGTGTGTGTGTGTGTGTGTGTGTGTGTGTAGGTTCTCACTTTTAACTGATAACCTTGGTTAGGTCATATTCAATAAATCCACGTGGGTTATCGTGTCATTTACTCAAATCTGTTCCATGTGGCCCAACGTTAAAATAAATAAAACAAAGATTCTGGGTGTGGTCATTCGGAAGGATCATGCAGTAATTATGTATTATTATCAGTGATCATTTTCAAACTACTATGCGACATAGGGTATTGGTTTTACACTTGATCACTCTCATTTTATAAGGAATTACGTTGGCCAGTAAAGGACAGCTGGATTTATAACCAAAAACTACGTGAACTTCGCAAATTATTAAACACTGAGCTTGCTGCATTTTCGAAGCAGTTTACGTGAAAGTCTACTGAGTGAGCTTTCATGACATAGGTAATACAATATATAACGGATATATTGCATAAATCCATGCTATATTATAACTTAATAAACTGATCGCCGGGAATCCAGTAAGTTACCATTAAAAACAGATGCTCCTAGAATGTAATTTTGTAATGAAAATTAAAATATTATTTTCTCCTGGAAGAAACAGTTATTCACGTAATATGGATTCCATTATTACAGGATTATAATACTTCAGTGCTTGTCTTTATGTGGAGTTTCAGGTTTCACCCCCCAAATAATCATAATAATATAATAATGTAACATGCTACAAACATATAAACAGGACCTAAATAAATACTGTGTGTGTCATCAAGTGCTAAAGGCAAAGATGGCATCAGTCTTGGACGTCCTTAGCCAAGTATGCACACACACCCATATTACCATTATAACACACATTTCATACTCACTCTACTCCCCCCACCCCCACCACACGTATTGTCCCACAAGCACACACACCTACTGTATTTGGCATTCTGTGTAGTGAATGAAATCCTGCTTTGAATTCTGTTGTTCCAAATGAAAATGAGCATATAGAACTAACATTAATAGCATGTTCATTAACACTGCACACTGTCAGGCTAGCAATACTGAAACAAGGACTAAGGCCATGACTGGTGCGTGAGAGCTGGAAAGCTCCTACAATATGCTTCATAAATGTATTTTGAGAGTTCCATATAGGCTGTTTGTATTTATCATAAGAAATGGCTGTTCATCAGTGTGTTAACTTTAATTATTGACATAACTGGAGGAACAGGAACCTCTGCAGTGACACTACAACTCACCACCGTAGCTATGAGGATTGGAGGTGTCAGTGGCCACCTCCCCTCTAACTGGTATCCGCCACTGAACGCACGATTACCTTTAACATTAACGAAAATATCACTGAGGGTATGACTACCCTATGACTATTAATGAAACATAAACTATGCAAATAAGTATTGATTACTGGTTAATGTAATATGTAATGTGAGGTGATTATGTATTGCACTTGTATTATGACACTATTAATTACGTAAACATACTAAATGCAACGTCATTACTCATTGACACAAACTGATAATGTGTGTGTGTGTGTGTGTGTGTGTGTGTGTGTGTGTGTGTGCTATTAGCCAGCCGAGAGAGAGAGAGAGAGAGAGAGAGAGTCGAGGCGGTGGAGCAGGCTGCATATTAACGACGAAGTGGGCACGCGTTGTTGCCACGTTAGCCAAATCGAGCAACCAGGTGGTCCAGTCAGAAATTATGCCGAGTGGACAACTTAGAAGGTCGCTGATGAACAGGAAGAAGAGAGCTGGTGATTGGGCAGAACCCTGAGGAGCACCATTATGTACAGCTAAAGGAGAAAAATGGTGGCCGTCTACAACAGCGGCTATAAAAGTGCCAAAAAGGAAACTAGAGATGGACGCACAAATAGAACAATAAAAAAAGTAAAAAGGCAGTTTGGAAATTAAAGATTTGTGCCAGACTTGAAGGCCTTTGAGATGTAATGTGTAATGGCAAAGATTTCGCCAAAGTCTCGGAAGGAGGTTGACCAGGAGCTGAAAGTGACTTGAGGTCACCAATGGAGCGTCCCTGGTGGAATCCATACTGGCAATCAGAAAGAAGATTATGATAGAAAAGGTGCTTCACATTTTCTTTAACCCTTACACCGCGGGCTTGTTTTGCTTTGACTTGCGGCTCCTGCGGGCATATTCACGCTCCAACAGACTCTCTAAAAATATTTACCAAAAATCAGTTATTAGTCCTAGAATATTAAAATCACACATACTTATGGCACATACCTTCATTGGGTGTTTGTTGAGCCTTCGTCGAGTACCGTAGGACTTGTGGAGACCTCTGAAGTTGGGTAACGAAGTCTCCACTTTACACTTCCCGACAACTCGTAATATGATTACCACAGCCTGATATTATCACAAGAAACACTAATCTATTTTTCTCAAATAGTTTGGAATTCATACTCCCCCCAAAAAACACTGAAAGCAATGAAAATTACGAGGGCGTTTGACCATTCCACTTCCGATCGTTCGCCGCTAGTGTTGTCCATTATTCATAAAAACACTCACAGTTTATATTTCTGTTATTTTATAACACTTATATATATCTACAGTCTTTATCCATAAGTTTCCTTTAGTAATAGTAGTTTATTGTCACTGTAGGGATTCAATTTCTTTCAGTAAAATACGTAGCATTCACTTTCTCGTCCTGTATATTAGCATTGAGAGTGAATGTCACTTTCACCTTCACTCTCATAACTCATAGTATTCATACATGAAACTTTCACTTTTATTATTCCTAGTATATATACTCGTATTCTTATAATACCACTCATTTACATTTCTATTTACGTTCTCTACTTTATTTACATTATTTACATTTCTATTTTATTTACACTGTGTTATGCACTGTCACTTGAAGTAACTTATAAAACTATTTTCCACAGTTCACTTATATTTTCATTCATTGCTTTCTTGCTGTTTACACATTATTTACACTTTATTTACAATTCCATTTGCACTGTTTTACTCAATAAAAAGATCATAGTCACTCTCTATCAATTATCAGCCCTTTACCTCTTTCCACACCAGGTTTAGTAGGGGGTAAAGGTCACAGGGCCCTTTGCATGGGGGTAAAAAGTGGCTGAAGTTAGCAGGAGCAAACAGACTTACCTTCACACTGGAAGATGACAGTGAACTGATAGGGGTGGGCCGGGGTGGCCTACCTAGGGAAATGCATTACTGCCAACATCAGCCTCTTGACAGCTGCTAATATATAGCAGTGAAATGATTGGCAGGAAATCTAGACAATACATTATAAATTAGGTAGTTCCAGGTGAATGTAAATATCACTTAGGCTTCTCCCTTCCCTCCTTATATATATTTTTAGTACGAGAATAGATTATACGGCATATTTCAATGGGAAATAAGCAGCAAAAATTAGCGAACGAGTGCATGTGAGGTGCTGTCAGGTGATAATTAGCCAATTCCAGGTGTATGGCACTATCACTTACCTTATTTCTTTTTTGTATATATTATTTGATATAAGAATAGGGCATAGTGCTTATTTCAATGGATGAAATCAGTGGAAAATTCCAGGGAATATTTACTTAGCGTAGAATACAGTGTGGTGGCCTGCAATAATTAGATAGTTCCAGGTGAATGTAAATATCACTTAGGCTTCTCCCTTCCTTTCTTATATATATTTTTATTATGAAAATAGATTATACGGCATATTTCAAGGGGAAATAAACAGCGAAAATTAGCGAACGAGTGCACGTGAGGTGTTGTCAGGTGATAATTAGCCAATTCTAGGTGTATGTCACTCTCACTTACCTTATTTCTTTCTTGTATATATTATTTGGTATAAGAATAGGGCACAGGGCTTATTTCAATGGATGACATCAGTGAAAAATTCCAGGGAAGATTTACTTAGCGTAGCACGGCTGGGCAGGCGAGAGGATAGGGTAATGGAGGGGAGGTAGGGAGGGGAGTCAAGAACGGGGAGAAATGGCTAAATTGTCAACAATGGATGGGAGTACAGATGAGATTAGGAGTGCTGACTAGTGTTGGACATTGGCAGTACTGATAGATGATACAAGCCACCACTTCAAAGCCCGGGCGAATTCAAAATAACATAGAATCACAAAAGTGTCACCCCACGGTGTGATCCCTTGTTCCCAAGTGTCATGAAAGTGACGCCCCGCGGTTAAGGGGTTAAGAACATATTCAAAATCATTTGAAATACAGGATATTAAAGCAGGTGGGCAATAGTTAGAGGGCTGTGAATGGTCACTCTTCTTTGGGAGAAACTGAATAACAGCAAACTTCCAGCATTAAGGAAAGGTACACTGGCAGTCAAAAGTTTTGTCCTGATCCCAGGCACAACATGAATCTCTACCAACTGAAATTCGAACAACGGTGCTTCGGGAGGAGGGGGATGCGAGGTGCCAGGGTGGCAGGAGACTGGGTCACACGGAGGGATTCAGTGTCCAGAGCCATTGGATAATAAGTAGCTATTATTGCCATGGTCCCAGTATGATTCACTGATAAAGTTGGGCAGTGATATGATTACGGTCCGGTATTACATGAGAATGTGAGAATACTGTACATGTATGTCAGCCTGGAACTCTCGTAGCGATTTTCAGCCTCGCAGTTCAGTGGTGGAGGAAACGGACAGCACGAAGTGATGAGGTTAAGCAGATTATAGAAATATCCCAGACTACTACTGACTTCGATCAAAATAAATAGCTCTGGTTATTTTGTTGTATTCCTCTGTACATCCATCCCTTTCTCTTACATCTCGATCTCCATTCCACCCATTCTCACCCTTCCTGCCAACCTCCTACCTCTTTCCTCCCTCTTCCCTTACCTCTCTCCACCCATTTCTGCTCTTCCTGCCTACTTACTCCCTCACCTGAGGGTCCATGGACCTCGTGTTAGGTCCAGTGCTGTTTAGATCCAGTGCTATAGGTGTCCAAAAATACAGGGAGAACTAACTGGTGATCTAAAAACCAGTGGTAGTGGAAAGTTTCTATATTCTAAGTATACCACGACATTCACTGCATAAATATTATCTAGAGACAGTCTAACCAGCTTTATTAGTAGCCTCTTGAATATCAGTCTCATTTTCCAAACCTTCCCTTATTCATTGCACGACTCTCTTTCTCTCTCTCTAGATAGATAGATATAGATAGATAGATATAGATAGATAGATAGATATAGATAGATAGATATAGATAGATAGATAGATAGATAGATATAGATATAGATATATATCATCCGGACCTCCAATCTCACCCTACGGCAGAGTGAGTAGCAACGCTCAGACAGCCCAAGTCTGCCCAATCCAATGAGCCACGCTTCCATAAAGTCATAATTCAAGCCCCCGGAATCCTGGCTCTACTTGATACCCCCAAAACATTCACCATATGCCAGCTAGCTTCATGTAAATGTATTCCATAGGTTTATATATATATATATATATATATATATATATATATATATATATATATATATATATATATATACAGAGAGGTAGAGAAAGACTGGTGACTCAATGCGAATTGTTTACTATGCGTTGCAAGTTATCATGGATGGCAAGAATGTGGCAATGGCAGGAGGGTAAAACCCCATAATACTGAAGTGAAATGACATGAATGGTTATTCGAAACACACACACACACACACACACACACACACACACACACACACACACACACACTGAAAGAGAAAAGAGAGGAAGCAAAAACAAAAAATGAGGGAAGATCAGAAGAGGAGAAGAAGAAATTTTTTCACAAAGTAATAGGATTGCAGGTACGAAAGTGGTACACAAACAGGATGGAAGAAAAAGGAGGAAGGTAGTAGAACCATGTCATGACAAGTATATAAACAAGATGATAAAGTTGATGTACTCAAATGTAGATGGAATGGTATCTAAATTACTAGAGATGAATGATTATGTCAGAGAAAATGAACCACAAATAATATGCCTAACTGAAACAAAATTAATACCTGGGATATCAAATGACATACTAAACTTAGAGGAATACAATATATGGAGAAGAGACAGATAATTTAAAAAAAAAGGAGGAGGAATTATAATATTAACTAAGAAAAATCTAAAAGTCAAGGAAATAAAACTAGATATACCATCACAAGTAGAACTGATTGCAGTAGAGATCGACACATCCGAAGGTAAAGTAATTGTAGCCAATTTGTACATGCCACCCAGATCAAACACATGGGAAAGAGACGAATATGAGGACCTGGCAGAGAGTACAATTCAGAGTGTAAGATCATTGCTACATAAAATGGAAGAGAAATCGGAAAGAATTATACTAACTGGGAACTTCAATACAAATATAAATTGGAATACTCTAGATATAAATAGCCAAGAAAGCTGTTGGGACCAAAAGCTCCTGGATCTCATACAAGAGTTTTTCTTAACGCAACATGTGAGGGAAACCACCAGAAAAAGAGGACTTGATGTACCTTCAGTGCTAGATCTAATATTTACAAGGCAAGAAAATGATATTGACAGTTTAATATATCATCCTCCACTCGGCAAAAGCGATTATGCAGTACTAAATTATAACTTCAGGATAGCATGACATAGTAAACAGCAATGATAGTTACAAAAAGAGCCTAAACTATAAAAAGGGAAATTATCATGAACTAAAGAAGTATTTCTTAGAAGTTGATTGGGAAAATGAGCTTAGAGGACAAGATTTAAATGCTGTATATAAAAATTTTTGTGAATTTTATGAAATAGGAGTCCAGAACTACATCCCACAGCACAAAGAAGCAGATAAGAAAATACAGAAATGGTTCAATACAGAATGTAAAAAATCAAAAGAAAGAAGAGATTTGTTGTGGAATAGATACAGAAGACACAATAGTGAAAGGGCGTATAATAATTACAAACAGGCAAGAAACGACTATACAAGAATAAGGAGGGAAGCCCAAAAACAGTTTGAGGAGGATATAATAAATAAAAGTAGTGAGCAACCAAAGCTGTTTTACAGCTATATCAGAAGCAAAACTAAAGTAAAAGATATAATACAATCCATTACGGACGAGGGAATCACTTATACACAAGAGAAAGATATTTGTGAAGCACTAAATAAGCATTTCCAATTAGTTTTTACAGAAGAAAAAAATTTTGAGAGGGACTATGTGGAACACGCATGTCTACACATACTACCAGATATACAAATAGCAGAAAAAGTAATACAGGAGGAGTTAAGTAGATTAGACAGAGGAAAAGCAGTGGTCCTGATGAAATTTCATGTTGGGTATTACGAGAATGTGCAAAGGAGTTAAGTAAACCATTATTTTTAATTTTCAAGAAATCCTTGAGTCAAGGTAAACTACCTGATATTTGGAAAAAAGCAAATATTGTCCCCTTATTCAAGAAAGGAAATAGACAAAATCCACTCAACTACCGACCAGTATCACTGACCAGTGTTGTAAGCAAGGTATTAGAAAAACTTATAAGAAATGCTTGGGTAAATCATCTAGAAGAACACAGTATCATAACAGAAAGACAGTTTGATTTCAGAAAAGGAAAATCATGTGTTACTAATCTGCTGAGCTACTATGACAGAGTAACAAACACAATACAGGAAAGGGAAGGATGGGTGGACAGTATCTATTTAGATTTCAAGAAAGCATTTGACACAGTACCACACCAAAGACTTTTATGGAAACTGTACCATCAAGGAGGAATTCGAGGCAAACTGTTTTGTTGGATGCAAGACTTTCTCATAAAAAGAGAAATGAGGACAGTACTAAGAGGAAACTACTCATCATGGAAAGAAGTGACTAGTGGAGTACCACAAGGTTCAGTGCTGGCACCAATCATGTTTTTAGTGTATATAAATGATATAAACAGTAACACTGGAAATGAATATGTTTGCAGATGATGCAAAAATACAAAGGAGAATTACTAACACAGACTCTTGTAAAGAGCTACAAGAAGAATTAAATAAACTTCATGAATGGAGTAGTACATGGCAAATGGAATTCAATGTGGACAAGTGTCATGTAATCAAGTTTGGTAAAAGTGGAAAAAGACCTGATTGGGATTATAAGTTAGGAAATAAAACCCTACACACATCAGAAAGAGAGAAAGACCTAGGTGTGATTATCAATAACAGACTATCTCCGGCTGACCACATCAGCGAGAAGGTACGGAACATGTATACACTGCTTGCAAATATGAGAATAGCATTCACATACATAAATGAAGACATGCTAAGAAGGATAATAACATCATTCATTAGACCAACCCTGGAATATGCATCAGTAGTCTGGAATCCTCATCTCAAAAAGCACATAGACAAGATTGAAAAAGTTCAAAGGGCCGCTACAAGATGGATACCAAGCTTAAGGGACCTAAGCTACGAAGAAAGACTAAATAAACTGAATCTACCAACACTACAGGAGAGAGGGAAAATAGGTGACATGATAATGCTATATAAATGCATATCAGGAAAGGAGAAAATAGACATAAATGATTACTTAACATATGGAGAAGCATCAGCAAGAATACACAGCAAAAAATTGCATAAGAAGAGAGGTGATAAAGACGTAAGGAAATTCAGTTTCCCGAACAGAGCAACTGATCAATGGAATGCACTACCGAATGAAATAGTGTGTGCCATAACAATTCACAAATTTAAGGATATGTACGATAAATATGGTTTAAGACATGGGACAGTACGAGCTTGACTCATTCCTGTAAAGATACAATTAGGTAAGAACAATTAGGTAAGAACACGCAAAGAGAGAGAGAGAGAGAGAGAGAGAGAGAGAGAGAGAGAGAGAGAGAGAGAGAGAGAGAGGTTGTTCTGAATGCAGAGGACAGCGGCAGTGCAAGATGGTTTTACCAGTGTTATCGTGCAATATAATCAACAGCGCACTATGAACAGTCTAAGACTCCAATACCAAATATTGCATTATTTTGTATTCACTGTAGAAGTAGCTAAGAGGCGCGGCAATGCGATGGGTGAAGGGAAGAGTGCAAACGATCCTGAGCATTACCCTTCGTGGCCGTATCCTCGGGATGTGGGAAGTGGGAAAATCATCAAGAGACATTGCTCTCCTCACAGATGTCTCTCTCAGGACTGTGAAATGATTGATTCGTCGGTGGTAAATGAAGGGCTGAGTGAAGACAAAGCCTCGCAGTGAAAGACCTCGGGTTCTCACTGTAAAGATGTCGCCCGTATAGAGGACATGGTAAACGAGCAGTCAGAGTGTTCAGCAGTTCAGGTTACTCGGACTTTACAGCTTCCTTGGGATCAGCGGATGACGAGAAGACGCATTCACGAGATGAGCATTCACTGTTACAGGACGGCCAAGAAAGAAAAACTTTCTTAAGCCAAAAAGAGCGTAGACTATTCTTTGTTTTACAGTATTAAGGAGCAGACGTAGATTTTTTGAACAGCAATATTTACTGATGAGAAATGCTTCACGTCGGTGGAAGCAGGGCCTCAAATGTGCTGGAGACCAGTAAACACACAGTATGAGATGAAAAATATACAGAAGGGGAAAAGTGCGCGGGTGAACCTATTATTTGGGAGATGGATGTGGACCAATGGACCTGGAGAATTGACGAAAATAGAAGGAAGATTTACAGGGCAAAAATACATTGACGTGTTAGAAAATGTTTTATTGCCATCCGTGCGAAATTTAGCAATCCCACTTCCTCATCCTATTAGACTTGTTCACAACAGGAGTCCCGTGCATAAGTGCTGTGTTAATGGATTGGTTAAATCAGCACCCGGAAATGGAAGTCCTCGATTGGACCTCAAAAGGTTGTGATCTAAACCCAGTCGAGAATTTATGGGCCATTATGTGCAATGACTGGGACGTGGGTGAAGAAAAAAGTGTTCAAGCTGTAGAACGTAAAGCTCTTGAGGTTTGGGAGTCTGCGAGGAACCGTCCAAATATTTGTCATATTTTAGTGGCATCCCTACCCAGGAGGGTTGATGAATTTGTTCAAGCTCAAGGTGGTTGGACCATGTATTGATGTGTTTGGATAATCTGAATGCTTGATGATGTAATTATTCTTCGATTTCGTGTGAGATAGCTTTCATAATGAAAAGTAAAACCGAATGTATTCTATATGTATATACCGTAGGCAATGATTTACCAAAAGCCTGGTATTACGTTTATGTCAATATCACCCTTATGTTTCCTAGGATTACCGGAAATTAGTGTAATTATATATGAATGTGTTTTTCTTAATACAGTCGAGGTGGGTTACTTACATATGTAAGTAGTAATATTCTTAATCTATATCATAAAATACACTAACTACTTTATTGTTTGACAGATATAAAAACATTTGTTAAACTCGTGTGTTTCAGTTTCCTCTAAATTAAAATTTGCCAATATATTTTCTAACTTCATCCCAAGCACCTTCTCCCGAAATTGATTGAAATGATCAGGCTTTTGCCATAAAGTCCTATCTTAGCTGAAGAGACTCAAAATAACGGTGGTATACCTGTAAGTGTGGTATGCATTATTACCTTATTAAGGACAGAAAAGTATGACCATAATATACACTGAAAAGTTTAATATCCAATGATAACCGATGACTGGCCCCCCTACAAAGAAACCAACGAATCACAGTTATGCGATCAATGATTTAAAACATGAAATAGAACCTAATTGCTTCTATGCTGCGAGGATGAGAATCATCATAGTATTAGCCATGATTCTCTAAATAACCTTATAAAAAATTGTGTGTCGCGGAGTATACAGTTACCTGTATATCGTCATGTTCATATTTATTAATTCAATATAACCTTATCAGTGAATCATATTGAGATCATGACAATATTGGTTATTTATCATCCCATGGATCTGGACACTGAATCCCTCCCTCTGACCCCGTCTCCTGCCGCCCCGACACCTCGCATCCCCTTCCTCCCAAAGCACAGTTGTTAGAACCTCAGTTGGTAGAGATTCATGCTGTACCTTGGATCAAGACAGAACTTTTGACCACCAGTGTACAAGTGTACAGATAAAGGTGAAAGAGTTTCCACAGCCAGAAGAATAGTTCTTGAGGATAACAGGAGGAATTCCAACAGGCCCACATGCCCTGTTAGTAACTTAGCCCAGTGATGGCAATAATACACCAACTGAAGAAATGCTGAAATCAGCCATGAGGATGTCAGAGGGGGAAAGTGGTGGAGAAACAGCATCGGAATCGTCTAAGGTGGAATTTGTGGTGAATGTCTGAGGGAAGAATTCTGGCTAATCAACACAAAAAAACTGCTACAGAGCCTTCAGGGTGGAAAAGAGGAGGGAAGGAATATAAGGAAAATTTGTTAGAAAGTTTTTGACAAGGTGCCAGAAGGAGCAGGAAAAATCTGATTTGGAGAGTTTAGAGCAGTTCGTAACAATGAAAATATTTTAAGCAGAGCGAAGAACAGACTTTGCACAATTATGCCAATAAACATAAAAGAGATGAGATCCAGGGATGGGTTGGCTCCGTTTCCTTTTGTAGGGCCTCTCCTTTCTCTAGGCAGTATTAGAACAAGTGTGATTAAACTAAAGTTTTCTTTTCTTTAGTCACAGGTTAAGAGAATGAAATGTATGTTTCCATGTCCAAGAGAATAATCTCCATAATATTCAAGGCAAACTCAGATGACTCTAAGCAGTGAAAGCAGTAAAAATTCCGAGGAAAATCAAAGAAGTACTGCCTGTGGGCCTCCCAATCAGCAGCTCCAAAGTGCCATTGCAGCTGCTTCTTGGGAGGGCCCATAGGCCTAACTGGAGCAACAGGAGAGGTTAAAGTGATAAGGTTGTGACCAGAGAGTCCAACGGAGAGAAAATATTAACAGAATAATCACAAGCATTAGCTGTAAGGAAGAGGTCAGGTATGTTGGCCATCTCTAAGGTTGATCAGGGCTACTGGTAGAGTGCTGTACAAGCTGCTCTAGGTCATTAAGGATGGAAAAGACATAGGCTTGTTCACCTGGTGGATCAATGAAAGGAGAGGAGAGCCAAAATGAGGCTGTGAACACTGAATTAACCCAGGATGGAGATATCAAAGAAAGAAAAAAATTATAGGATATGTTCCACCTTAGAAGTAAAATAGCAGAAGTGTTTTTCATAGACGAAGTAGGGGATAGGTAAACAACACAGATATATTTAGTCAGAGAATGATAGGATAGCCAAAACCAGAGAGTAGAGAATTCAGAAGATTCAATTTCAGAAACACGAGAGCGAGATATTGTTAAGAAGCTGGATTGCTAAATAGTTTGTTCTAAAGAATTCCTGTTGTTTATTGTAGTTCCCGTACAAGTTAGAGTTGCCAGTTAGCCTGCTGTTTGTGAGTGTAGTTATTCTGTAAGATATGCATCAATTTTTGTGCTATTTTTCTCTATAATGTCTTATTGGTGATTGTTTGTTAAATTAGGTTATTTAATTAAACTTTGTATTCTAAATAATTTTGAGCCTTATGCAGTGTAAGAAAACTGTGGGATGTTTTGGATGTCTCCGAGTTGGTAACTGTTTTAACCGTGCTCTCTATGGAATACACGAGAACTGTGGAGGTGTAGAACACTCTAGAATACAGGAGGCTTTTATAAGGATGGGAAGGAGACTAGAGTAGTTTCAGTTGGGTTTCAGTTGAGTGTGGTTCAGTGTCAGTGCAGTGAAGTTTGTATATATCCGGTACATGTGAACATAGTGAAGTGTTTTTGGCAATCAGTGAAGTGTTATTGCAGTTAGTAAAATCTGTAACGCTCCAGAGCTTGTGAAAACAGTGAAGTGAAGTAGGAAAGCATTAAGTGTAATTACTTGGAAAATAAAGAAAGAACTTTAGAAGCCACTTTTTATTCACCATGCCTGAGCTGAGCTTGTGTACTGTAGACCGTAAGGGAACCTCTTGGAAGAACAACTCACTGGGCAACGTCTTTCCTATACTAAACTACTGCTGTTCGAGCCTGTAGCAGTGTGGGACGGGGAAATAACATCGGTGTCAGGAGTGGAATTTTTTTTAAAGTGCTGTAGTGAGTCTAATCTTCGACATGGAGCAAGAGGGTGTGCAGATAAAGAGCCGAGCTTGGCAAGAGGAGGAGGTGTCCCTGGATGCAATGAGGAAGCTATTACAAGCTTCAAAGAATGAACTAAAGAACAATTACAAGCACAAAGTGTACAACTACAGACACAGAATGAAGGACAGAAAGAACTCAAAGGACAGTTACATGCACAAAATGAAGATCTCAAAGAAAATTGCAAGCTAGAGTGAACTACTAGAGGCACAACGTGAAGAACAAAAAGAACAATATGACCAACTTCAACAGCAATTATAGGAGCAACAGAGGGAGTTACAACTGAGGATCCAAGGACAGCTAGATACTTTCACGGGGGAAATGGAGGAAGAATAGCAACAACTTCAGAAGGAAGTAGATGCCAAGCTAGAGCAGCAGAAATATGAGATAAGCAGGAATGTGATGGAGAGCAGACAGCATGTCAAAGACCAGTTGAAGCATGTAGATGATCAGTTGAAGCATTTAGATGACCAGTTCAAGCATGTAGATGATCAGGTGAAGCATGTAGATGGCCATTTGAAGATAATTTGTGAGAGAATTGAGGCTGTAGAGAAATATTGCACTGTTGAGCCTCAGGTTAGTGCAAGGGGAACATATGATAAGAATGGACAGTGTGCGGTGAATCTTCACAGATCCCAAGCATCTAAAGATAGCATTATAGGGCTGAGTAACTGGAATGTAGGAGATTTAAGTCCGGGACTTAATAATTATGCTCCAGTTTTTAGGCCCCAAACCAGTTAAGTGCATGGCTATAATGGGGGCCCAGTTAAAAAAAAAACTCAGGAATTTGATGGTAGGGTATTATTGGGAAGCTAACAGTGCACAGACTAAGTTACTTGATGATCAGAATGGTTGGGATGATAGGCAGAGGGCAGTGCAGCTTGCTACTAGCCTTAAGGGTGCTGCAATGGATATTGTGGGCCAGATGTCAGTGATGGAGAGGAATAGTTATCAGTCCCTAGTGGAGGTGCTGGAGCACAGATATGGAACCACGTACCAGACTGAAGTTTACAGAGCAAGATTCTGGAGCCGTGTACGAGCTCAAAGAGAATCCCTACAGAAGCTTGCTTAAGACCTGGAGAGCATAGCATACAAGATGTACCCTGCAGCAGCACCTAACCTGTTGGCTATTCTTTTGAGGGACCAGTTCACGGATGCTCTTGACAGTGCAGAGCTGAAAGTGGAAGTGAAGTAGGCACAACTCAGAAGCATGCAAGAAGCACTGGCTAGGGCTCTAGAATTTCAGTTCTACGTCAGGTCCAGAACATCCACTTTTCCAGTTGGTCGTAGTACAGGACTCAAGGCAAGAAAGGGGCAGGTATATGAAGTGGAAAAATATGAAGGAAGTTGCTGGTACTATGAAAAGCCAGGACATAGAAAAGAGAACTGCTACAAGTGGAAGAGGGAACAGGAGAAGATCAGATGTAGTTGCTGGTATTGTCAGATGCCAGAACATCGGAAAGTGGACTCCAAGTGGAAGAGAGAACAGGAGAAGACCGGAGGAGGTTGTTGGTTCTTCAGGAAATTGGGAAACAAGAAGTTGGATTGTTACAAATGGAAGAAGGTGCAAAAACAAAGCAATGAAATTTACTCCCTGGTAGCGACAAATGGGCGTTGGACATGTCTTGGGACACTCCAGCTATGATTGTCCAAATGAGAAGGATGAGGGTAAATGAATGAAGGCTGGTGACGAGAGGCGACAACCAGCCAGTTTTACCCAAGAAGCCCCACCACTAAGGAAATGCAGGAGAACCTTGATGAATAGTATGTGAGAAGATGGAAGAACAGACGGCAAGCAGTGTTGTAGGAATTGGGATTTTGGCAAGAAATGCCGCCGTACTATAATGACTGGGCCAGCATCAGATGAGGAAAACCTGAAAAGGATGCAGATGCAGGATGCAGATTTACAACCAGTGCTAGAGTGGCTACAACAGGGTACAGTGCGACCATCTTGGGAAGAAGTTTCCAGGTTAAGGCCAATAACCAAGAGCTACTGGAGTCAGTGGGATCTTCGTTTGAATAAATGACTTCTGAAGTGTCAGTGGGAGACACCCGATGGCCTCAACAAGTACTGGCAATTGGTTGTTCCGAAGAAAATGAGGTCTGCGAACCTGGATGAGTCTCATAACCAGATCGCTAGTGGGCACTTGGGGGTGAAGGAAACTCTTAAGTTGGCTGCAACAGAGGTTCTACTGGATTGGCATGCGCCATGACGTTGAAGAGTGGTGTCGGGCCTGTGATGTATGCTGTGCCAAGAAGGGGCCCAGGAAACGTGGTTGCACCCCTCATCAGTTGTACCAAGTGGGTGCACCGATGGAAAGAGTCGTGGTGTACATTGCTGGACCTCTGCTACTCACTGAATGAGGAAACCGGTACATATGCGTCGCCATGGACTACTTAAAAACGTGGCCAGAAACCTATGCTATCTCCAATCAAGAGGCTGTTACTGTTGCTCAGGTGATGATTGACCAGTGTTTCTGTCGTTTTAGGATGCCACAAGAGCTACATTCAGACCAGGGTAGAAACTTCGAGTCTGCTGTCTTCTGTCAATGATGCAAGTTATTGGGGATCAAGAAGACCATGACAACCCCACTAAGGCCACAGTCAGATGGGATGGTGGAGAAATTCAACTACACCCTGGGACAAGAACTGGCTAAGTACTGCGTAGAGGGACAAATGGAATGAAACCAGAAATTACCTACATTGTTGATGGCATAAAGGTCTGCATCCCATGAGTCTACCAGCTACTTAACTGCAAAACTGATGTTGGGCCACGAATTATGTTTACCCGTTGACTTGTCAATGGGAAGACCACCTGGTGAAAAGCTGACTACAGGCACCTCCAGCCATGTGATGCATCTTCAGGAAAGGCTTTGTGAGGTACATCATAAAGTGCTAGGAGCCCTTAAGTTTTCAGGAGAGATGATAAAGTGCAAGTATGATGCCAAGGCAAGTAAGGTGAGCTTCATGGATGGTGCCCAGGTTTGGTTATATAATCCTCAGCAAAAGAAGGGATAGTCACCGAAGCTGCAGAGCCCAAGGAACGGGACTTGCACTGTCTTGGACCGCCTATCAGACGTAAAATACCGGATTCGAGGAGGCAGGAAGTCTCGCCCAAAGGTGATACACGTGAATCGTCTGTGGCAGTACCATGGGCAAGGACAGTACAGCTGGGATGTCTCCATGGAATCGTGCTCACCTGCAGCCGAGAATGTTGAGGAGGACCAAGGAGCTGAAGTGCAAGAGGATGGTGACAGTTTGCCAAGAGAAGAAGTGCACTGGGAAGAGGACCAAGACATTCCATGAGGAGTGGACTGTGTGGAAGAGCAGGGGCGTCGTCGGAAGCAGCACTGGAGAAGATCTGATTAGCTGAAGGATTACTTTATATATAATTAAATGTTGAGTTTGGATTAAGGATTAAACGTGTATATACAGTATAGTATAGTTTTGTCTGGATGACAAGAGGTTTAGGGAGGTGGTATTGTTAAGAAGCTGGATTGTTAGCTACACTGTTGTGGAGCATTCCCAAAGTTTATCGTAGTTCCCGTACGAGTCAGAGTTGCCAGTTAGCCTGCTGTTTGTAAGCGTAGATATTATATAAGTTGTACATTAATTTTTGTGCTCCTTTTCTCTATAATTTTATATTTATGTGGTTGTTAAATTATGTAATTTAATTTAACCCTTTAAGATTCCGACAATGTGATTTCGCGTCATTATAAATTCAACCATTGAGATTCTGATGACTGGAATTCGAGTCAAACAAAATTGTTTTTTTTTTTTTTTTTGCATGTTTCCCATCTCCTATCTTGCCTTGTTCCACATATACTATCCTGTTTTATCCTTTTCCAACTATTTGTTCTTACAATGACGAGTACATCAGATAGATATGCATAATGAAGAGATTTTTATCATGAACAATATCGGTATCACCAGCGTGGATACTTGCCAGCATGACAGCGAGAGCTTTCGCTTTTCTTTGTGAAAAACAATACAAATTACCACAACCTATATATCAATAGCAAGGGAATTTACTGCAGATTGACATGGTGCTATAAAATGATTCTCATGCCTTTTTTTTTTTTTTACAAATATTTTTCTATGGAAGGGTGTGCAATTTTCCCTCTTCGACTAACTTCTACTCGTCGTATTGGCCTTTTGCCTATCGTATTTACCTTTTTCAACTATACTGCGATACAGAGCAACTATTCAGTTTTATAACGGTACCACATTCATTAGTCTACCTTAAAAAGTTAATGTACAGCGGCCAATTAAGTATAAATATTGCTGCATGACAGCGTGCGCTATGTCTGCCCAGCTGAATTTGGCACAGACACAATCGACGGAGGGCCGAAAATCTCCAAGGGATAAGTTTGTATGCTAAATAATTTAGAGTCTTATGCAGCGTAAGATAACTCTGGCATGTTTTGGATGTCTCTGAGATGGTAACTGTTGTATCTGTGCTCTCTCTGTAATACACGAGAACTGTGGAGGTGTAGAACACTCTAGAATATAGGAAGCTTATATAAGGATGGGGAAGAGACTAAAGCAGTTTCAGTCGGGTTTCGGTTTAGATTCAGTGTGTTTCAGAGTCAGTGCAGTGCAGTTTGTATATTTTGGGTACTTGTAAAAATATTGTCGGCAAACAGTGAAGTGTTACTGTGGTTAGTAAAGTTTGTATAGCTCCAGGACTTGTGAAAACAGTAAAGTGAAGTTGGAAAGCACTGAGTGCAATTACATGGAAAAGAAAGACAGTGAACTTTAAAAGTCAGTGTTTATTCACCACGCCTGAGCTGATCTTGTGTACTGTACACCGTAAGGCTGCCTCTTGGAAGAACAACTTACTGGGCAACGTTCTTCCTATACTGAACTACTTCTGTGGGAGCCTGTGGCAGTGTAGGACGGGGACTTAACAGTATGTTGTTTCGCACATGTACACAAAAACCATCTTTGGCTTTGAAATGCTTATACAAAAAGTAGAAGTATATAGACTAGAGTTTGCTATTAGTCATCTCAGACAGTTGAGGTTCTCTGAGGTAGATCAGATGAGGTTTAATGGGGGAGAAATGGTGTTCAACAATGAGAAAGTCAGAGGACAGGAGCAATTGTTGCAGAAAGGAAGAAGTGAGTCAGACAGTAGTTCCAGGCATCTCGTTTGGTCGTCAGTGGGAGACAAACGGATGGTGGGGGCTTTTATGGACCCCCTTCCCCTCTGGGGACTCGGAAGCCTAGTGCTGAGATGCCATTTAAAACAAATTTTGAATAGGAAGTGTAGTCTGTACTGCACATGTAGTTTGGTTTTGACAGTTAGAGAAACTTGTATTGCAGAGCATGCTGGTCTACTCTCGGTGTTACTGAAACACTAAAAAAGTTCAGCAAAGCGAGAATGGTCAGTAGCTATTCACGAGGGCAAATGAATGGAATCTTCAGCTCTTCCTGTCATCAGCTTTTCATACACCATTAGAGTACCGCCCTGTTCGACTGGTGCCGAAGTCAGCTCCCTATATAAATATATAGGTTGAAATTGGTCCAGTTGGAAATAGGTTCATGGATAAATTATCCGTTGATGGAATACACCCATGAAGAAATAGGTTCTCGGAGTAATTAGGCCCAAATGGGAACATAAGCCTATAAAAGGATAAAGATGATGGGGAAAAACAGATCCTTGTGAGAAACAGTGTTTATTAAAACTTCCACATCAATTTGAGCAGTCTTTATTATTCATGACAATATTGCAATTAGTATTACTTATTTCACATTTTATCGCTATATTTCAAAGGCTCTTTGGCCTAGAGCTTTCAAACTTGTTTTAACTTAGACGGACAACTGTCCGTTTCATTTGGCCAGTTATGGTGGCAGTCCATCAACCAGAGCTCTGGATAATATCCAGAACACAGAAAAGTGAGTCAGCAACATTATCACAAAAACTGCTTAAGCTAGGATGATGAAATTTTAATACAACATAGACACAGGTGGACGCAGTGTGGAAAGGAGAATGTTATAATCGGTTGATTTTCTTTGACATCGCCTGGGTTTGTAAAAAACTGGGACATTTACTGTACACATATTTCAGATGTCACCAAATTTTCCATGAAGGATTAAAACTAGATGCATCACACTTGGTTGACTAATAGATTGTGACGACATAAGGTGACATGCGCGATGTCAGTTATCTTGATCTCAGATTCCCTTTTCAGCTCGGCTTCTAGAATTCAATGACTGTGGGAAGTTATTCTTTATCAAAATTCTCCTTGGAAAATTTGACTGAGTAGTAACAACAACAACAACAACAACAAAAATAATAGTGATAATGATAATAATAATAATAATAATAATAATAATAATAATAGTAATAATAACTATTATTATTATTATTTTTATTATTATTATTATTATTATTATTATTATCATTATTATTATTATTATTATTATTATTATTATTATTATTCAATGGGAATAAATAGATACATGAGAATATACCCATAAGTCCCTTGTGGAAACCTAGTTGCTTGAGGAATTTCATCCATGAAGAGAGAAAAGCTTATGCAAGAAAATGTGACTGTTGAAAAAATGTGTCAACAGATTAAAAACAGATCCGTGTAGTAAACAGGTTATGATATGAAATTATTCCATGACGAAAATTAGCCCTGAAAGAAAACTGAAAAAAGGAATGTATAAGTTCTGGGAGAAGTATAAGTTCTATGTAGAAAATGAATTAGTAACAGAAAATAAGTCTGGGTTATTGGCAGATAATTGGGCCATGGATCAAAAAACGTCCTAAGGAAACCGTCCCATGGGAGAAAATAGGTCCTGGGGAAACAGGGTCATGGGGGAAGAGGATTCAATAAACAAGTTTACAAGGGAAATTAGGTTTGAGTTGGTTGACCCCAAAAGGTATAGCATGAGACAGGCATATATGTGAGTGGAAATTACTTGATAAACATGGATTATGACTGTATATGCACATAGGTGTATAAGGTCACTGAATGTGTGTGCATATTTTAAGCAACTGTACCTGCAAACGGTGTAAGCAGAGAGCTCCTTGCATCACAGACAGCGGGTAAGATGATCAGCAGCAGACCATGTTTTATCATCCTTAGGGCCAGTAATCTGTGAAGGCAATCAGCCGTTTAGCAATGTGGAAAGTTCATTGATATGTCACGCAGTATTCCTTTCCTCAACAGTAAGATAGGGATCTGGAGCCAGAATACTAAGTACTGGCATATAATGCAAGGTGGCAAGTCCCAGCTGGCACGAGCGACATTGATTTAGCTAGGATCCTGAAACAACCCTCAGATGGAAACCTCTATTATTCCCATGCAGTTAAGGCACCTAAACACAGTAGACCACAAAGCATCGATTTGTTAATATGGTTACCACCCATCTTGGTAAATGTTTTCCTGGATTATAAGAAACCATTTGGCTTGTCTCTCATGGTAGAATCACAGAAGGATGCATTACATGGAGCAAGTGGATGGTGGCCACCCCCACCTACCATATAGTTCATATAACAAAATAATATATCAAACTGGAAATGAAATAAGAAACATGTCAAAAATAATCCAAATATATAATTATGAGGGTACTGCTACTGTATCTGTAGTAATGGTTCAAATCCATGTAATCTATCTATCTATCTATTGCCAGACGCCTCACTCCCGTTTGGGGTGGCCACAAACAAATCGCCTCCAAGTCGCCCTGTCCCCCGCCATTTCACTGCCCTGCTCCCAACTCACACCCCCCTCTCTCATATACCTCTCCACCCCATCCCTCCATCTCATCCTCGGTCTTCCCCTCCCTCTTCCCCCCTCCACCTCACTCACATACACTCTCTTCGTCAGTCTTTCACCCTCCATCCTCTCCATATGGCCAAACCACCTCAGTGTGTTCCTCATAACGCTTCCTATCACATCCACATCCACACCACAACGCTTCTTTATATCCTCATTCGTCAGCCTGTCTCTCCACGTGACTCCACAGGCTCCTCTTAAATAACTCATTTCCACCGCTCTCACTCTTGACTTGTCTCCTTCCAACAACGTCCAAGCTTCACTTCCGTACGTTAGAGTTGGTATCACAATACTGTCATGTAGTAACTTTTTCACTTCCATGCTCATTTCCCTGTTTCTTATCACTGCTTTCAAAGAACCAGCAACCTTTCTTCCCTGCTGTACCCTTTCAAGCACTTCACCCTCCAAACCTCCATCCTTACTCATCACACTACCCAAATACTTAAACGTACTCACATTTTCCAATTTCTCACCATCCAACCTCGCTGTACATTCACTAACTTCACCTCTCTCAAAGACCATCACTTTACTCTTCCCTACATTCACCTTTAGATTCCGTTTCTTACACACTCTCTCAAACTCATCCACGAAGCCTTGCAGCTTCGTCTTCACTCAACAACACAGTATCATCTGCAAACAACAGTACAGGTAGTTTCCAAACACTATCCTCTCTCACCAGGGCCACTCCAACATCCACTACCCTACCTTGTACCTCTTTTATTACCCCATCCATGTACAGATTGAACAACCATGGAGACATGACACATCCCTGTTTCAAACCAACTTTCAAAGAGAAAAATTCACTTATTTCACCATCCACACGCACTACAGTCTTCGCACCATCGTACATACTCTTCATAGCATTCAACAACTTCCCATCTACTCCATATATTCTTAACACTTTCCACAATCCTTGTCTATCCACCCTGTCATATGCTTTCTCCAAATCCATGAAAGCCGCATACAACTTCTTTCCCTTCTCTAGAAACTTTTCCACTAAAGATCTAAGAATGAATATCTGATCTACACAACCTCTTCCCTTCCTAAAGCCTCCCTGTTCTTCTCCAACTAATTTCTCTGTTCTTTCTCTAACTCTGTCTATAAGTATCCTACCATACACTTTTCCTATTATACTAAGAAGACAAATGCCCCTATGATTACCACACACTTCTTTTTCCCCTTTTCATTTGTACAGGGTAATAATTATACCTGACTTCCAATCCTCCGGGACTCTACCTTCCTCCCAGGCCAATCTGCACATCTTCCTCATCCATTCTACTACTATCTCTCCCCCATACTTCAGCATTTCACCACACACTCCATCAATTCCTGGGGCTTTCCCCGATTTACCTTTCTTCATTGCTTCCACAACTTCTATCCTACTGATTTCTTCCTGTCTTCTCACCTCCCTCCTTCTCCCAGCCATTCCCCAGCCACTTATACTCGCACTACTTCCATCCTCTACGTTCAACAATTCCTTAAAGTGTTCTCTCCATCTGCTCACTTTTCTCCCTTCTCCACTAGTAATCTACCATTTTTATCTTTCACTCCCCTGCTAACTTCACTTCCACCCTGTCTTACTCTTTTCACTTCTCTCCAGAACATTTTCTTACAGTCCCTCCACTTTACACTCAAATTCCTTTCAAATTCCTCATCCACTCTCTTCTTACTCTCTCTTACTAATCTTTTCACCTCTCTCTTTCTTTCCACATATAACTCTCTCTTCCGCCTCTCAACTTCTTCCACGCCCCTATTTCTCATCCATTCATTGTATGCTTTCTTCTTTTGTGCCACAGCCTGTTTCACCTCTTCAGTCCACCACGCTGTTCCTTGCACCCCCCTCCATCTTCTCTTCCTTCCACACACCATATCACATGCTGCACATATTTCTTCTGTAAATATCTTACACACACCTTCCACGTCTCCCATCTGCTCCAATTCATATTTGCCCAATCGTTCCTCCACTTCTCTCTTATACTCTGCCTTTTTCTCATCCTCTTGTAACCTTTCCACTCTCCTTGCAACTACTCCTTCCTCTCGTCTTTCCCTTCTTCTATTCCTCCATCTTACTTGTATCCTATCCTAATTCTGGCCACCACCAAGTAGTGGTCAGAAAGTCCACTCCCCCAACCTCTATACACTTTTGCATCCTTTACACATCTTCGCATCCTTTCATCCACACACACATAATCAATTATTGCCTTCCTTTCATTCATTTCACCACCAACCCTTCTCATCACTCGCCATGTATACCTGTGGATCATTTTATGCCTGAAGAGGGTATTGGCTATCACCAACCCCCTCCCAGCACAAATGTCCACTAACGCACTCCCATTCTCATCTATCTCAGCAGGCACACCCCACTCACCAACTATTCCATCCACCTTCACATTACAAACTTTACCATTCATATCACCAATCAAAAACTTTTCCATGCACACTTCCACATTTGTCCAGAACTCTTCTCTCACTCTTCTAGCACGATCTTGCGTTGGCGCATACACACACACAATCGCCCACATTTGTATTCCAACTTTCAACTTTACCCACACAATCCTTGACCCAACTGATCCATACTGTCTTATGCTCTTCTTCCATCTTTTACTCACATACTATACATACTCCTTCCTTTGCCCTCTCATTCTCACCTACTCCTGCACATATATCCCATCCATACTCCCATTCTCTCACACTTTCTCCTCTCCATTTTGTTTCAGTTATTCCACATACATCCACTTTCGCACCCTCAAGCACCTGGACAATCTCTCTCTCTTTCACCTCATCATTCGCTCCTCTTACATTCCATGTACTCATTATCAAGTCCTTTGTCTGGTACTGGGTCGTCATCGTTTGGTCAGTCCTTGTCCGAGGCTTCTTGTTTGTTTTTTTAGTTAGTTGTTTTCCGGGGAGGGGCACTAACCCTCCGCCAACCCTTTTAGTCGCCTTTTACGACAAGCAGGGATACTCGGGGAGTATTCTTGAAATCCCTTCTACCCCCAGGGTAGGCAAAAATTCTATTTATGTCGAAGGGGGTGTTCACATATACCTAGCTGTAGGGTTAGCTCCTTTCACTTTTGCATTCATAAGCAGGGCACTATACCCTCATATTCACGGAGTAAGTCCCGCCAAAACATCGACAGCCGGCAAACGTGTGTACAATCCTGTCCATAATAAGGGTCGCCCTTTTGTGATCAGAAACAGAGGAAAGCAGCCCAGCAGCATTGCCACTGTCTAGTGGAGGAGGCCCATAATGGATGTAGCATAGCCTCCACGACATTCGGTGTATAACAGGAGGATAGAACCTGCCATAAAAATTCCATGCATAAAGAGTCAGTGCTGAATGGAGCTTCTCTGTAAGGGGGTTGGTAAAGTAATGCACACCTTTCCCAAAGGCAGTGGGTTGGTGTGCACCCTTTGCAGCACTCTGATATTAAGAGCAGATTTCTTCCAGTCAAGACTGAGCCTGCTAACGTTGTTGTGTTGGATGCACGAAGGGAAAACTGATAGATGAGTGTTCACTTCATGCAGCCCTCCTTCAATGCATCCGGTCTCACGTTGGCATACAGTTTATCTTGGATAGGCTGAGCAGTAACTGCATAGATTTTATGATGAAAAAGAGATCCACCTGTGTGTGGCCACACCTGAGAACAAATGAGTTAAATATAACCCTCCAGAGAGCCCATTCAACTAAGATAAAGTTAAACCTCCAAAGAGGATTTGCCCTCTGGCTCTTCTAACCAGAAAGGACTGAGCTGACAGGTACCAACAGCGATGGTGAGTGAGCTGCCTTATTTCTTCCCTCTGTTCCAGGAAGGGCTGTGATCTTGACATGCCATCCTATATGATGCAATGTACTGCTACTTCGTTGTCTATTTGTCCTACCCTTAGCTTCCTGACATTTATGTGCTTGACACGCTCTGTCTCTGTCCAGTCCCCCCACTGTTGGTGCCCCTCTATTGACTGCATGTCTGAGGTATTGGTTATGACTGTGAGTTAAAGGAGTCTGGCACCATTAATCATTAAAAGTCTCCTGAGGCCTGCAGGGACTGGATGGAGCATATGTCAAGTGCAGCTTCCTTTATGCTGGCATCATGTTTAGCTCCCGTGGTAGGTGGCAGTGGCAAAACCTGCCAGGAGAATATACACTTGCTGTGAAGTTCAGTACCCACAGCAGAGATTCCCAGCATCTACGTGACTTCAGGTTGGTAAGAGCTGCCCTGAACAAATTTCCCCGAAGGCTGCGTGCCTTGTCCTAGGAAAGGTGCACTTAAACTCGCCTGGAGTCCTACTCCAGACCTAAATGGATTACTTGCTTCACCAGGGCCAAGGAAGATTTTTCCATACTGATTTTGAATCTGAGCTCTGCAACTGCATTGATTAGCTAGCTTATGTTTATGGGACAGTCCTCTTTGGTGGCTGCTACAAGAAGCCAGTCATTGACATACATTAAGACATTGATTCCCTTTGACACCAAACAATGCACCAGCACCTTTGTTAGTCTGATAAAGACACAGCGAGCTAGGCAAAGACAGATATACCACCATGTTGACTGGTAAGTAATTTCATTTGCTCAAATTGCCATGAATTTCTTTTAGCACTGCTGGATGGAAATGTGCCAGTAGGTGCTATTCTCCCCGATGGACATCAAGTTGAACCTGAGTCGTCATCAGCATCCTGGAGCAGTGGGTAGTAATGAACTGTTTGAGAAGGCTGAGGTCCACTACCTTTGTGTCTTGTGATGAGTCCTTTTGGGAAGGGTGATAGCGTGAGAGAGGACCATCGGTCCTCAAGGTAACTCCACCACTCATTGTTCCAGCATGTCATCCGCATGGGGCCTTACAATGTGGATTGGCCTTATGGAGGTCGGAGGTATCTTGAGGGGAAGAAGTTTGCCTGAGGACTACGTAAATCACTTATTGGCAATGTGTGCTGCCCACCATAACTGTGGCTAGGCAAGTGCATGGTCTGCCAGGTATCTGGGGAAGGGCTGGCCTGAACTTGGTGAGCCAGAACCTTGTAGATCAGTGTTTGTTGTTTGACGCTCCTTTGCTAGTGTTAATTTTTGAGAAGTGGGGGTCTTGATCCCATCTTGTCATGCTGGATATGTTGTCTGGTAGACATGGAATGCTTGTAGTGATGAGGAGAAGGTGACCTCCACCGTTTGAGGGAGATTAGATAACATGGCAGGAGGTGTATTTACATAAGTGGCAAGCATATGACTTCCACATATGCAACCAGGGCCAAATGAGGAGGAAAAGAAGCCTCCCAGATTATTGCTTCCCTGGACACTCGCTGCGTCATGGTAAACACTATGTTTCTATCATTAATGTTCTTCTCCGACTGCATTGACGATTGTTCACAAGACATTTGAGCTATTGTTGAAAATGAGCTATCAATACCAGTACAAAACCTGAGAAGTTAGGTTGCTGACGGGAGCTAAATCCAGAGAGATGAGCATTGACAGTTTTGCTGCTTTTCATTGACACTGGGAATTGGATTGGCGTAACCCCGTGAGGAACTTTGTGAATGAGCCAGGCTACTCCTCCAGACATGACAGGAAGTGGGCTGGCAACAGTGAGGAGGCAAACTCCTCTGACAACACTGCTGCTTTCCAAATGTCGTGGTTGTTGACGTCCCACTTAGCCCAGGAGAAGGAGGGTGTCACCACCGATGCTCTGAGAGCTTTGTCCTCTGGAGCCACTAGTTGTACAATGCTGTCTTCTCTGAAGGATGATAGGGCAGTCAATGCATCATTGTAAGTGTCTGTGACGGCCGTTGCATTGGTCATGAGAGGCCCTGCACTAGTTTACACCTATTTGAGCCAGATAGGGGGGAACTGGACTTCCTTGTTTTTCTTCACCATTAAGACCCAGCGAAGATCGATGTTCTGACATTCTAGTAACGATTTGTCGAACTGCTCCATGAAGGTTTTGATGGCTGAGACCTGCACAAGCAGCTTCAGACCTTTCAGAGCTAACTGCCGGTTAAGAGTCAAGTGGTCCTCACTGGGTCTGGCTATTCCGTCCTCCTCATTCATCTCCCAGTGTGAATGAAATGGTGTGTAGTTGTACGGGGTTGGGGACTGCTCCTATACTGGACTGGATAACCCTGTCTGGACCCCCAGTCCTGATAATGAGAATCAAGGGTTATGGAGAAGAAGGACAGTGACAAAGAAGGACAATAGCAGCATCTAGTATCCTGGCAACGTTATAGCTCTGCAACTGCCTTTTGTAGTTTTAATCGACTATACCAGTGAATCTATGGTAAGTGTTGGAGCGAAGACGTGGGAGTATGGTGAGGTGGGCCAGTAAGTTGAGAGAGATTCTTAATGGTGGTAGCACTCGATCTCTCCGGTCGCCCTCTGCCCAAGAATGGCTGGTGATGATGAGTGAGGTCTTTGCTATGGTCCAGTGTAGTTGGTGAGTGGGGAGTGTCGTGGCGTTTGCTTGTCTCTCTCGACGGTCTGGTTGGCTGGAGAGGTCATGCAATAAATTTTCTGGTCAATACACCAGTTGCTCGGGGGACGTCAGGGGTGATGTCGTTATGCCCTCCTCTATGGCCACTGTCTTGCCATCTACTTGTGCCTCATTAGACCGGGCAGAAAGCAACTTTCATTGCAATTTCAATATCCTCCCAGATCAAACCCCTTCCCTAATGATGAGATGCTGACTTTTGGGTCCTCTTCTATTGGGCTGCTAGGTAGCTGTATTCCAGGAAGCTGTCAAGGTTGGGAGCGGTAGACAGCGCATAACACAGCAGAAATTAGGTGCCACAACACTGGACACTAAAGATGTTGCCTTTTGTACATGAGGTGTGTGACTTTCAAAGCACAACACAAATCCCCACCTAGTCTCCCAAAGCATCCTCTGAAGGAGCAGGCCGACCTTGGATGAGGAATGTCAGCCTTGGAAGGAGGGACACACAGATACATGGGAATTAGAATCAGAAGTCTGCTAGTTCCTCTCATTTCTCCTGTCACTCTCCATATTGGACTAGGGGAAGTTCTGCAGAAGTGAACCTCCCTAGCCACCTGCCCAAAGGGGTAACACAAATACCCAGGGACAAACAAGAGATGGGGGAAGGGCACGAAGAGGGGGGGGGAGGGAAGGATGAAGCAGGACAATTCCCTGTAGGGAAGGCAAACAGGTGGCTGCCGGTGGGGAGGAAGTGGGCTGCCACGTGGACAAAGAACAAGGAACAAAGGATCATTGAAATACCCATGGAAAACATCATGGCAGGAACCCACCGCTGCTACCAAAAATATCATAGCTGTAGCCGAGACGTTTCCAGAAAAATGTTTGATTATAGGGTTGTAAGAGGAGAGAATTTTCAAATTGGCCTTGTCTTGGATGGCAGGAGAACTATAAAGATGAGTGTGGGGTTTAAGTGCAGTTTTATTCTCAAGGGAGTTGTCAAGCAGTACTAGGTGTGGGCGGTTTATGTGAGCTAACGCCGTGCCATCTACTCCTGCCTTTTCCAGCGTGCCTCTCCTGTTTCCTATCGCTTCACAACCCCTGCTCACCTGTCTCTCCAATTTCCCCTGTATATGACTGGTTGGGTCATGTGTGTGGGCACGTGTTTGCATGTGGTGTTCTTCCCTCAAGTGTGTGGTTTGCTGTGTTCGAAATTCCCCAGCTAGAATCTCCACTGCTGTTTCTTCCAGCTCTCTTTCAAACCTCCATATCACTTATCAGCAGCATATATGTCACTAGCCATTATGTAGTGTGTTATGATATCTTAGTGTCCTGATAATACAAACGTCCCCGAACTACTTCTCTATCCCCCGAAAGTAGAATTTGAAGCTGTAGAAGGAAGATAATTTGAGCCTCCATTCCACTCGGTTCACATTTCAGATGAACCTGGGGTTACAGTTACTAGTACCACCACTAATACTTCATTGATGAGTGATCACACACACACACACACACACACACACACACACACACACACACACACACACACACACACACACACACACATACACACACACACACATACAGACACACACACACACACACATATATATATATATATATATATATATATATATATATATATATATATATATATATATATATATATATATATAATAATAACAAATAAAACATTACGTTTAGCATAATGTGTGGATATTCTTGAATGCAATACTCGGGGAAACAGGTGAATCAATCAATTTATCAATGGGCACAAGCCGTGACAACGCGTAGTGGCACACATCCTCAGACTCTACTCAAGGGGATCCTCTCTGTTGAGTCTTATTGAACTGCAAGTGTAAAAAAGCGATGAACCAAGACTATAACACTAGGAAAATAAAAATGCAATCTCAGTAATAATAAAATAGGCCAAAGAAAAATAATAATTATAATAAAATGTAATTAAGTAATGCAAACCAAATAAAAATAATAATAAAAAAAAAATGGATAAGAGCTATGTGTGTGTGTTTGTGAAACTACTTTTTTTAAATTTCTGTAGTACAGAATCAGTGGCTATTGCTTAGTTTGTAGTTATGCAGTTTTAATAATGATTAAAACACCGAATTTTAGGACAGTATCATTCTCCATTATTGCTTATTATGATCAGTGTAATTTGTTCTTACATTAATAGTAACCATCTCTCCGCCAAAGAACTTGTAGACTGTAGAAATTAGGTGGGGTTGGCATTAATTATAATCATGTATGTAGTCGTCATCATCCACCTCATCAGGGTCATAGGGGTACTCCTCTCATCGATGTTCCCCTCTTGCTCCTGGATGATAGTATTGAAGTCGGCAGCTTTTGTGGCAGGTGCGATGTAGTTGACCAGGTGCTTAATGTTTCTTAATTTCTCCTTCTTCAGTATGATCGGGCAAGTGTACTTAGGTCGGACTGTGACTGTTGCCAGGTTGAAAAGCACCCTGGAGTAGGCTTCCTGCCAGACATCAGGCGAACCCAGTGGCTTCCACTCAAGGCACTTTAGTTCAGCTTCATGTCGAATCTGTCTTTTTTTTTTCCTTTTTTTTTTTTTCAAAATCATATAGCAGCATTCTGGCATCAGTGAAGTTCATTGTCTTGTATTTGCAATGTGTTATTATAGCTTTATCCTGCATGGCACTCATATCAAAGGAATCATCACGGCCAATCTCTGCCACCTTCAACCCCTTGTGTAAGACATCCTCGATCAGAGTGACATAGTCATCTTGGTTTCTATATTGGGATAATTCCGGAGCTTCTCTTCAATTTCGCAAGTTCTTGGCCTTGTTCACTTTCCACTCTCCCTCGTTCTTTGCTCTTCTCTTAGGTTGGGAAGGACCTGGCTCCTCCAGTCCCGCCTCCACACCTTCACTATGCACGGACGCATTGTCACTTTCACTCATGATGCCTATTGTTGCATAAAATCCGTGAACTATAGCAGAAACTACTGGGAGATTCGCTGGTGTATATATATATATATATATATATATAGATATAGATATAGATATATATATGTATGTGTATACAATTTTGAAGACTAAAGTATACAGAAAACCTACAAATATCATGCCGTATGTGCATTATTATTCAAACCATCACATTAATGTAAAAGGATCTGTGTTCATATCCATGTATTTGAGAGCATATATATATATATATATATATATATATATATATATATATATATATATATATATATATATATATATATATATATATATATATATATATATATATATATATAGTTTCAGACCCAGATTTTTAAGATTATGAACCAATTATGATTCAGAGCATTGGAGGGAAGCTAAAACATCCACCAAGGATACTAACTCAATGCCACAATACAGCCAAGAAACGATTCCATGAAAGGAAAACTAATAAGCCAGATTGCCAGAATATTCAAAGAACCCTCGTCCTCCCCTTCCATGAAAGTTTTCTTGATGTTGTTCACATACTGAAGAAACTTAATGTATAAGTAGTATTCAAATATGAGAACATCATAAAAAAAAAAATCAAGAACAGCCCATATAGTAACTGAGGCGTTGTTTACAAAATCCCGTGTAAAAGCTGTAACAAATTTTACATAGGACAATCTGGAAAAGATTTGGAAACTGGGATCTCACAACATAAATAATGTAAGGACAGCCCAACAGAGTAGAGGTTTATTTCAGCACAAAGCATCCAGTGATCACCATACTGAGTGGGTAGGCTCAAAGATTCTAGCAAGATTAAAAAGCTTTGATGAAAGAAATGTAATAGAATCTTGCTTAATTTCTGGCACATGAAAAGAATGTAAACATGAGCTATGGCTATTTTAAGAGAGATAAATTGTTAACTGAAAAAGTTTTAAAGCAGTACCCCCAAGATTAACAATTGATTGTTCCCTGTCATCTCCTGGTAGTGCAGTCACACCTGTGTGGGACACTCCTAGCATTAATCCTCTAGGTCTTAGGTTAATCAGCAGTATTTACCCCATTTTGTCAGGTGCATCCCTAAGGATAAAACTCAGGTACCTATTGTTCTGTGCACTGCACATTTTTAACATTCAGGTCATCCTTTGTTCTGTGTGCATATGATAAGCCGCAGTATTTACCTCTTTTGTCAGGTGCATCCCTAAGGGAAGAAGTCGGGTACCTATTGTTCTGTGTATCGATCAGTTGTAATTCAGGTCATCCTTTGTTCTGTTCACTCCCTGCTGCAGGTGTGCATAAAAGACCTATACCCTTTACGTTCTGTATCACTCTGTCTGAAGACGTAATATACGAAATTACTCACTGTCACTCATTTCATTTCTCCTGTGGTTATTTTGCATCTTGTCTGCTGCAGCATCCGTGTATGGCAAGGATCCTTCAGTTATGGCTTTCAACCGGCAGAGCATCCTTGGGAGGCAAATCAAGGCTTGTGTCGAACACGCAGTAGCTCTGTGCTCATCCTTCAAGCCTGATATTCCCCATGCTATTCACTGGGACAGTAAGTTGGTTGCTGATGAACCTGGGCAAGAAAAGTTCGAATATTTACCTATCCTGGTGTCTGGAGAGGGAATTGTGACGCTGCTGAACGTCCCCGAACAGCAATCAGGAACAGGAGCTGTCATGGTGGACACAGTCTTCGCTACTCTGCAAGAATGGGGCCTGGTGGATTTGGTGACAAACATGACCTTTGACACAACTGCTAGCAACATCGGAATTCACTCTGGGGCCTGCACTCCTCTGCACTCCCCTACAGGAAGCACATCAGTGAGATCGACATCTAGAAAGTCTTCACAGTTTGCACTAGCATCACATTAGGGCTGGACATCCCTCCCTTCAAGCGTTTCATTGGAGGGATGGACCTCCGCTGCAGTTGATCACTTAAAACTGCTCACCATTCTTCCTCTCCATTGCAGCGAGGTCATCACCTTCTGCTATCTTCACCTCGCTGCCCAACAACCACAGTTCGATTACTAGGAGTTCCTTGAGCTCACAGTGATCGTCCTTAGTGGAGTTCCTCCTTGTGGCTTCCACATTTTGTGGCCTGGCACCTACCACCTTGCCCGTTGGATGGCCAAAATCATCTATTCAGTCAAGATTTACCTCTTCTGCAGCCAATTGTAGCTCACTGTAGGAGAGCTTGCCACATTTGAGTGGTTTGTCATATTCGCCGTCATGATTTATGCCCCATACTCATTCACAGCACCAGTTGCCGCATTTGCTCTCTGAACGACCTCAAGTTTCTTCCAGACATCCTGGACTACACTGACTTGGACTTCTCATCCACTGCTGTGAAGGCCTTCAGTCCTCATCACTGATACCTCTCTGAGGAGCTGGTTGGCCTGGCATTCTTTGACGAGTCCCTTCACTTGGCAATGAAGAGGGCCATAGTCACAGCCCTGGAGAACAAGGAGGGTGGTGACCTTGAGAAGAGAAGGACTCTGGAGCTGTATGTGGCTGTCATTCCAGTGAAGAATCTCCCTGATTCGTAACGAGCACCACTCGCTACCTTCCGTTCTTTCTTGGATCCTCCATTGGGTTCCCGGATGTCGACCCATCCACGTGGGTTAAACGAAATGACTAAAAGAAAGCCAAGTGATGCGTCCAGCCACTGAAAGCCACAAACAACCTCACTGAGTGAAAAATTGCGTTTCTTGTCATCACCAAAGACGAGGAGCAGTGACAATTCCTGCTGCAGGTCATAAAGGCTCATTGTCAATGATTTCCAGACACTCAAAAGGCAACCATGGCCTCTCAAAATAGGCAACAATGAGTGGGGGATCTGTTTGCAAGATATCCCCTTAACAATAGGCTAATACTTACACTGTAAGGGGGACCTAGGAGCACTGGCAGGGTATTAAGCCCAGATGGCACCGAGTGTGAACTTCTGGGTCTTCGGGGCACCAGTAAATACTTCAGTGGAAGACCGAAATTTTGCCTGGAGGGTTTTTGTATCAACAGGAACAAAAGTGAGGGGTGGCCCATAAAAAATCTACAATCTCGAAAACAAGGACCACCCTAATATATACATCCATCCATCCATGTATGTATACGGGAGCCTCTGTGGTATATATATATATATATATATATATATATATATATATATATATATATATATATATATATATATATATATAAATATATATATATATATATATATATATATATATATATATATATATATATATATATATATATATATATATATATATATATATATATATATATATATATATATATATATATATATATATATACGGGAGCCTCTGTGGTACAGTGGTAGAGTGTGCGTTTCATACACGGGTGAACCAGGGTTCGCGTCCCGCCAGGGTAATAAACTTTGGGAGTCTTCATCCGGCCACATACTGCATTGGCGGACACAAAGGGAGCTGTGGTTGAACCACTGTCGCCTATTATAAAGTATGCTTGCATCCAGTCGGCTTGCACGGGCCGATTACACTTGGTTCAAAGACTACACACACATCAAAAGCCAATCGACACTACAATTACACTTACAAGCACTTCTCACCCTACATACAATCTCTGCCAGACAGCCTAAGCCACTTGGTAGAGATACATTGGCTGTATCATCCCAACTTCGGTCGGGATAGGCCGGTCCTGCAGTGGATACTCAAACGGCTGATGATGATGATGATGATATATATACGAGGTGCTACCCAAAAGTTCCAGTAATTTAAACAGAGGGAGCCAACCATTTACAGTTTTGCCATTGCTGCTAGGAGTAGTCAGCAGCACCCCTTGTGCATCAGTGTGGCCCCGGCCGTGTCTGTGAGCGGACATGTTGTTGAGCTACTCTTACTATTGTACCGTGGTGTGTAGGTGGTGTGGCGGTTTTGCAATGGCGGACCAATGGGAAAGTAATGTCAAGTCGATGATGATCGTTGTCTTCAATTTCCAATGGATTGTTCACAAGGAATTTGTCCCACCCGGTCAGTCTGTCAGCAGAAAGTTTTACTCTGACGTTTTACAGTGTCTGAGGGAGAAAATCAGCTGCAAACGTCCAGAACAGTGGATGAACAAGGACTGGGTTCTGCATCATGACAACGCCCCCGCCCACACACCAATTGTTGTCTGTCAGTTCCTGGCTTCCACTAACACAGAAGTCGTTCCCCACCCACTCTATTCACCTGACGTTGTCCCCTGTGACTTTTTCCTGTTTCCCAAGCTGAAATTACGACTGAAAGGGCATCGATTTGACTCGATTGAGGAGATCCAGACAGAATCACGGGAGGTGCTCAAGACCATCACGGCAGAAGCCTTCCAGGGATGCATTGACTCATGGAAAAAAAAAGCTGGGAACACTGTGTACATGGCCAAGGGGACTATTTCGAAAGTGACAGTCAGAACTTGGAAGTAAGGTAACTTATTTTCCTACAATATTCAGATTACTGGAACTTTTGGGGTAGCGCCTTATATATATATATATATATATATATATATATATATATATATATATATATATAAATACATTAGTGTGGAGTGAAAACAAATCTTCAGTTTTAAAAAGGTGTTGGTACTAAGCATTGACAAACATAACTAGAGAAAATGCCATTCTTGGGGCGTTGCCATCTTCTGTATGCCAGCAACCCTCACTTTTTCCTGTCGAAGGTCTGTTTTTGATGATTACGGGTACATTTGGTCTCTGGTTATTAATTTATGCTCGTGGTTCCAATAGTACAGTGAGTTCTGCGATGATATTGTTTTCTTTCAGCTTCTAAGTAGTCATACTTCAATACATACATGAAGAATGGAAACTGACAGCAATGTTTTCGGGAATCAGTGATTTATTCGAGGAACATGAACACTATATCAGATGGTAGTTTTTATACAAACTGATTCTTCGTTATAAATTTCTTCATCAGTTTTTGTGATTTGATTCTTTGATGGATGCATCTGTCTCTGCTTTCGAACCCGCCACATTTGCTGAAGCCTCCATCAATAGCTTAACATGCTGCTTAACCGACTGGTAATGACACGGGTACTCTAGTTTAGGTGGTTGTTGCAAAATTTCTTCATTGTCTGAGTCTGAAAAACTTCTGATGGGAGGTGGTTGTTGTATATCCGGTGAGTTCATGCTTGTAATGTGATGATATGAGTCAGCTTCGATGTGTATCTCAGACGTATTGAAAGTCCTCACTTCTTCGGCTTCCAGGTTCTTGTTCCGATGAGTTTTTATGACTTCCACTGCTTCTCTGTGAATCTCTTCATTGTCGTCACCCATCATAGCCAGCAGGACGTTCTCAGGATGCACGAAGAATGAGTTCCGCTTGATCACTCTCAGACTACATCCTAGACCTCTACACTTGGTAAATTCGCAATCAGGTGGATAAGTTGATGATAGTTTCTCACTCCATCAGTCATCCTGCAGTTGCACTTGATACTGAACCATGTGTGAAAGTACACCAAGAAACAAAGCTCTGCAAGCAGAACCAGACCAACAGAGGGCTTCTCAAATGACACATAGTTCCATAGGATTCGGCACCCAAGAGTCAACCATCGTGAGTGTACAATAGGACCAACTTCAAGGAGCTATAGGTTGTTATGAGTCCATATTATGATTACAAATCATAATAGATAGATAGATAAATAGATAGATAGACAGCTCCATGCGAGCCTGGGAAAGGGAAATGATCTTGCAAGTTAACTGAGGAAATGTCGACGACAGATAGGAAGTAGCAATGACAGGAGATGATGCAGGTAGTGTGTCAGCGAGATAGCAGGCGAACAAAGCCTAGTGACATACACACATACTCACACACAGGTTTCTGGAACTTTCCAACCACAGTGTAACACACGTGACACGACCCCTGTTTCACCAGAATTTAGGAGAGAGAGCTCAGAAGGAGGCTAGCGATTGAACCGACAGGTAGTGGAGAGAGTGAACAAGAAAGAGGGGCTCAACTAGACTTACTTATTATATTGTCTCTGTAAGACATACCCTGCTCAACTTAGATTTCTCTGAAGATAATAAATTAAGATCCACTCGCTGTATTCATCTTTAATTCCTACTACAAGAAATCGAGAGTGACAACTAAACAACAAACCTTCACTACAAGTAACTACAAAGTCCTTTGTGACATTTGGTGGGATACGAACCTCGTCTACGAATCAACAGTGAATTCCTACAAAATACAGCCTACAATGCAAATAGCCTACAAGTTTACAAAACAACTCTATAATCTTCACGTAAATTCAAGCAGCAGCAAGAAGAATAGAAAACAAAGCAAGTAAAGAAGAGGAAAAACCAAAGCAACAATCAAACAAACCCCCACCACTCTCTCCCGACTACCTCCATCGCTGACGCAGAGGTCAAGACACGCAGCAAAACACCAGAGCCACATTTATAACGCGACTTACTCACCTTTCTTCGCCCAGCTTACGCATCGCTACTCAGTATTCATCACAGCTACCAGTGTGGGAAGCCGATGTCACCATGTGCTGAGATGACTTCACAACGCGAGTTTGCCACGCCAAGCAACGTGTGACTGACACCAGGCTTTTCTCACCCACTACTCATTACTCATTATTCACATAGCTCCTACTCATACTCATTTATTTCCACAGTATTGAGTTGGAAATTCGACGTTCTATGCTGAGGTTTGCCTGTGACAGCTGTTAACCACCAGAAGCACCAGGCCATGGAATTTCCTGAGTAATATCGTCCATCAACACAGGACTAGAATTATCAAGAGATCTTCAATCAACCCCGCATTTTTCTTCCAAGATCGACTTTTGCATCGACACACCTCTACGATCTGTATCAAGTGGGTAAAATTATACTTACTCATTTCTTCTCAGTGCTAAAATTAGCTATATTCAACTTCTTTATTTATTTCCATATATATACTTATACACTCACTATCTATCATTTATTTCAACTTATTTACTCATCTATTTTGTTAGGACATAAATAAACAAAAGGCGTATTTCATAACACCATATCTTAATGACAGGAATATTTTCGCCACCACCCACGTTAATACCAGATGACACACAATTAGCCACAACAACAGACTCACAATTAGGAGAGCACCAAGGCAACACACCCCTTGTACAAACCTCACTACAAATTAAAGACCAAGAATCAAATACGGCAGTTCCAGATGATGAGTGGGAAACCCCCTCTGACGTAGCAAGTGAGGACTTTGTCGCTGACTTGCACACGTATGCCAATACACTTAACAGGGTTCACCGTTCCGGCCGAATATATTCCACCATTCCCTCACACAACGATAAACAAGTCCAAGTTAAATTAACAGAGCAAACAGTGAAAATGAATCACCAAACAAATACCGCGGATCTAACAACCTCACCCCATGTATACGTGTACCATGAAGATAAAACTGCCCCAAAATTCTCTGGCACAGTAAATGATTGCATTGATGTAATTTCATTAGTTAGTCAGTGCGAACAAATGTTCATCAAACGCCACATACTAGATGAACAAGAGAAAATTGCCATTTTTTCATCTTGCATAAGCCAGGAAAGATGTCCAGCAAGCAATTTATTGCGATCGGACAAGCTCCTTAAAGCTAGGACATATGATGAATTTAAAACTGAATTTTTGAAGAAATTTTCTGGAGGTATGAACTTCTTGCCAGGTATAATTCCAGAATTACATAAGATTGTAGATCTTGTAAGGGAGCACACTACAAACCATGTGCGTAGATCTTGTAAGGGAGCACACTACAAACCATGTGCTCATTGAAATAACTGCTGATGTCTCCACAATCAAAAGAACATTGTTAGTTACTTTGGAAAACTCAAATTGGATAACAGATGATGGAAAGATGTCCCCAGACCTCGTCGTGGACATCATTGGTTATGTAGCTGCCTTGTGTAAATTACCTGATAGGACCCTTAAGATCGCCAAGACGATCGCGTACACCCCAGGCATGTGCTTTCTAGACTTAATGAATGAGGTAGAGATGCAGTGCAGTAAAGCAGGTATGGTCGACACACCCGCACATTCTAGTAGAATGAGAATACCTGAGACAGTATCAGCTGTGAAAACATCTACACCGACCCCAAACAGAGAACAAAATCAATCGCAACCCGAAAGCAGGCAAAGCAAACAACCAAACGTGACGAGGGCTCAATCACAGACACCAGGCTACAGGCAGTTTCATAAGCTTTCGCGCAGCCCGAGCAGGTCTCGCGCCATAAACAACACTACTTACGGGAAGTCACCTCGTAGGTCACAGTCAAGGGATAGGTCCATTCTATGTCATTATTGTGCAAAACCAGGACACACAAGGTATGAATGCTTTATCAAAGCAAAAGAGGACAGACAAAAGACACGACGATTTGGTCCTTACTGTAGGCATCATAGATACCAAGGGCACTGGACCAGTGACTGCAAAACAGTAGAAAAAATTGTGTCCATGTTCAAATCGGGGGAAGACCAAGTCATGACAAAAAACCAACAAACGTAAAGAAAAACAAGTCTAAAATTCACATAGGAGGCATGTTGGGAAATGAGTGTATCTTGATACCAGCTGTATGTGAGGATCAAAACGTTTCCTTATTTTTAGATACAGGCTCTCCAGTGAATTTAATAACACATGAAGAAATAAATAGAATTCTTAAAAATAAGAAGAAAGTAACTTTTCTGGATGAAGCTGATTTAGATTTATATACGGTAGATGGAAAACAAATTACAGTGAAAGGTATGATAAGATTAAGTATCTGTTTCACAGAGACTACAAGACCATTCTCTGCATTTTTCTATATCGTTGAAAACTTAGCAATTAAAGCTCATATGTTCCTGGGCTTAATTAAGATCCATGAGAGAAAAGAACATAACTATACTCCCACAAATGAATGGAATTGACTTTGACACTGAATTCATAGAGGAAATACCTTCAGAGCCCTCATCGATTGGTAAAAGAGAGCCAAAAAGAATTGGTAATATTAAAAGGTTTAAACAAACATACACAAACAGATGAGTGTATAGATCCACTCCAACCACCAGCCCCAGCCTGGAGAATTAGTGACCCAGATAACAGTACTGATTTATCAATTTTTCCAGCCCATCTCACCAATGATTTAGTTATACCTCCTAATTCCTAAATGAAAGTTACCATAAAGAGCAAATTACGGAACAGTACTGTTCTTGTCTTAGACGAATTATGTAAAGTAAAGGGATTGTCAGCAGAAAATGCATTATGTCAGATGAACGACGAAGGGCAAACTCAGATATTCATAATTAATCACATGAATGGGGAAGTTCAGTTGAATAAGGGGACTTGCATAGTTAATATTGAAAAATGTCCTGCCCCTGTGAAGGAAATAGTTATAGCTGGAGTGATAAGTGAGATAAAATCAACGGATAGAGGAAGAATAAAAGAAAATTTAATTCACTCAGATGAATTTGATGAAGAAAATGATTTGTTAACCCTGCTGGAAACACACAGGGACACCGTAGCATTACCCGGAGAACAATTAGGGTGTACTAACTTGATTAATCACATGATTAATGTGCACCCAGAAACAACACCAATTTTCGTACCAGCTTACCGCATACCACACTCCCAACGTACACTTGCAAATCAATATGTCGATGAAACGTTAAAACTTGGAATTATTGAACCTTCAGAGTCCCCGTGGAATGCCCCATTATTCTTCGTGCCCAAACGAAATGGAGAAATGCGTGCGGTAGTAGATTACTGTAAACTAAATAATCACACAATCCCAGACAGATTTCCCATGCCATTGCTAAGCGACGTTCTACAGAATATTGGTCCTGAGAATAACATATTCTCAACCATCGATCTCCTAAACGGCTATTATCAGATACCGGTTTCGGAGGAGTCACGTAAATACACTGCCTTTTCCACAAACAGAGGCCATTGCCAATATACAAGAATGCCAATGGGACCGAGGACAGCCCCAGGCACATTCCAGCGTCTTATGAAGTATGTATTGCCCGGAATTTTAGGACAAGGAATATTTGTTTATCTTGACGATATTATAATCGCAACGAAGAATATTAAGGATCATCTCAGGAAATTAGACTTACTCTTACAAAAGCTTAGTGATGCTGGTTTAAATATTAAACTTTCTAAATGCAAATTTTGCTTAAAGGAAATAAATTTCTTAGGCCACAAATTAAGTTCTAATGGTATTCACACCACTGATGACAAAATACAGACAGTGAGAGATTTTCCTGAACCCACTACGACTGACGAAGTTAGACAATTTTTAGGTCTGGCTGGGTACTACAGGTCATTCGTACCACAGTTCTCTCATATAGCCTTTCCTCTATTCCAACTACTCAAAAAAGATGCTGTATTCCAATGGGAAGAAGAACAAAAAAGGGCATTTAACAATCTACAAATTAAACTAACAAATGCACCTTGTTTAGCATATCCAGATTACACAAAATCATTTCTTATTTGTACAGACGCATCAGTTAAAGGATTAGGGGCTGTACTGATGCAGGAAGATAAAAGAGGAAAAAAATAACCAATTGCATTTGCCAGCAGACAAACAAGAGGTGCAGAGAAAAATTATTGCACTACAGACTTAGAGGCACTTGCAGTGGTTTTTGCATTACAAAAGTTTCGAGATTTGGTATATGGTTACGAAATCCACTTATTCACCGACCATAAACCACTAATGGGTATGTTTAAAGAAAAACTCCTTTCTGGGAGGAGAGCAAGATGGAAATGTACAGTTGAAAACTACAGTGTACAAATTCATTATATACAAGGTAAAATGAACATCGTAGCTGACGCATTATCTAGGAACCCAAACACAATTCGGGTCGCGGCATTAGATCTCAAAGGAAATATCCCAGACCACGATGATATCGCAAAGGCACAAAGACTTGACCCAATATGGTCTAAAGTTATATACAGGTTAGAAAGTGGAGATGACATACAATTACCCAAACTGCATGTCCCACTCGAACAATTCACAATGGTCAATAATACATTATACAAGATTAACTCTAAACAACCAAAACGCCAAAGAAATACTAACCAGTTGGTAGTACCTAATGACATGATACCCCAAGTATTACGAACGATACACGATAGCCCACATGCAGGACATCCTGGAAAGGATAAGACATTCAAACAAGCCCAGCTGTTATATTACTGGCCTTCATTACGAAAAGATATAAACAATCATATAGACAGATGCGAATCATGTGCGAAACACAAAGGATACCCAATCACACCTGCACCGATGGGTAATTACCCTGTACCACATCAACCATGGGACGTTGTCGCTGTTGATTTACTCAATATGCCATTATCATACAACAATAACCTATACTTATTCGTAGCAACGGATCATTTTTCCCGTTATGTCATTTTATCTCCAATTAAAGATAAGACAGCAGAGACAGTAGCAAAGGCAATAACAGATAATGTAATATGTCGCTTTACTACCCCAAAGGTACTAATAAGTGATAATGGAGGAGAATTTAATTCTGAGATCTTACAAGAAATATGTAAACAATACAACATCAAAAAGGTTAACGTTTTAGCCTATCACCCAGCATCGAATGGGTTGGTAGAGAGACAAAATAAAAAAGTATTAGATGTGCTACGACACATTCTCAGTGAAAATTATGCAAGCTGGGATGATTGGATTCCCAGAGTAGAAGCCTCAATTAATGTATTTATAAATGAATCCATAGGTGACATATCACATTTCATTATATATGGGACAGATAAAAAACTACCATATGAGCTCCTAGAAGGTGACAGTCTGCCCATATACAATTACGATGATTACTCTAAACTCCGTTTACGTGAATTCCAGGACATACACAAAAGAGTCAAAAGACAATTAAGGATGTCCAAGGAAGAAATGACGGAGGCTTTTAACAAGAAGGCAAGAGATTCACCTATCAGCTTAGGAGACATTGTTTATGGTATCATTCATACGAGAGACAATAAATTATCCCCAAAATTTGAGGGCCCATACAGAGTAATTAACATAAAAGCAAACAAAGTTTTAATTAAGTCACTTTCAAGTGGCGAAGAGAAACAAGTTCATATTGACCATTTAAAACAAGTTTCAAGGGAATTATCCAATAATTATGCAGCATCGGATACAACCGAACAGGCGAACGTACCTCAAGAAACCAAGCAAGATAACAACAATGATTACAAAAAGAAATTAAGGTCATATACCAAACAATCGAACATAGGTGCAACTGATCCAATAAAATCAACAGTACATCATTTACGATAATTAAATATCGATTTAAACTCCTTCTATAAATGAAATAACAATCAACCGTAAAGCACATCATCACTATCATCGACCACAGCATGACCATATTAGGAAATTAATGTTTTTTTTTTTTTTCGGTAGGTTACGATGAAGGAACTTATGCTATGGATTCTCCTCTACTTAGCAAGAGGATATGCGCACTTAGACCCCCAACACATAGTACGACAAGGATGCCTCATAGCTCCAACGGCAAACTACAATAGTTAAGGACGTCATGAGTACTGAAATAAGTCTAGATTACTTGTATGAATTACCTACTTATCTAGACAATCTTGCGAAGCCTAGGCGAACTCTGGACTTCATGATAGGAAACTATGTTTCACAAGCACATAACACAAAGGAAGTGAATGAAATGGGAAAGTTAGCTAAATGGAAACTAGAACAGGCAAAGTCAACTATGCTCATCATGATCCAAGATCTCCCATCTTATGGAACGGAGGTACTGAACGACAGGAACAACAACACACGTACTCGCCAAAAGCACGGTTTGTTCGACCTGGGTGGCGCAGTTCTTGGGAACATCTTTGAATTGGCTACAGAGGATGACCTTAAAGAAATAAACAACAAATTTAATAAAATAGCTCAGATACTAACATACCAAGATAAATTCATCACAGGACAGAACTCAGCAATGAAGACAATTGTGAAAAATCTGAAAAAGGCAGAAAACATAGCTCTCGAAAGTGTAGATAAAATAAATGAAATGGAAGGAAACATTACACTTTTCCAACACTTCTCTATCATCACAGAACTTATTGACACGATTCTACTACAATTAGACAACACTAGAGATCGTTTCAGGGCACTTATGTAAGGAATTTCGAATGCTGGTGATGGCAAGATCACAATTGACTTACTCCCAGTTCATGAGCTACGTCAGATAATTAGTCAAGGCATACATAAACATAAATTGAAGCCTTTGTTCCGCAGTAGGGAATTAATGCAATATTATCCATATTTGGAAGCAACACTAACACCAACATCAGTAGTAGTTCATGTACCATTCATAACTGAAGACCTGTTCACAGTATACCAAATACACCCCTTCCCCTATAAAAATAACAACACTTTGGTCATCATCAACATCAACACAGACACCGAACTCATCATGGTCTCCAAGAGACGGGACACTGTCACTTTCGCAAGTGAATCAACGATTGAACGAAAGTGCCGCACATCCTTACATGCTGTTCATCTTTGTCCAGCGTACATTTTCACGTTTCAGCCTACTGATACAGTCCCTTGTGAAATGGCTATCATCAGAAAAGACAATATTCATAATCATTGCAACTTCACTTTTGCTCCAGATAAACTTGTACACCATCAACGCATCGGACACTCACAGTTTTTTTATTTCACTCATAACACATCAGTTTACATAGTCTGTCCAGATATACCACCATCTCATACTTCAGCCTCAGGATTATACATAGCACCAAACTACTGTGTGGTATTTACACCAGCCATGTCTACTTTATCCACCATCAATCACTACGCCATCCTCAATCGTACACACAAACATTTCCACCCACTGCCTGATATGGACTTAAACATGAGCACAAGTATTAAGTTGACTTCACCTAAGTTTGAAACTATGCAGCTGATCAATGAAACAATGAAGCCCTGGGAAGATCTGAATTTGAGTATGTTCAACCCATATTATGTGTATAGCCCAGCACCTACCGTCTTTATAATCTTCTGCATTGTATTTGCAGTAGTGCTGTTCGCAATGCACAGAATGCATGCAAGAATTGCAAATTTGGAGTCAGTATTTAGTGGGGGGAGAGTTAACATCCAAGTTAACCCCCCTGAATGAAGTGTACATATTTTGTATATAGTATTAATTATATATATATATATATATATATATATATATATATATATAAATACAAAGAAGAATGACCCATGTATGGCATACCAGTACCATTATCTTTAAATGAAATATTAATAACTCTTACCACAATCTTAATTTTTAAACTATTTTTTTTCCTTGCATGTATGCATTTCACTACAATAACCCAAGTACATACTGTATTACAGTTAAATAATTTACTTTTAGTGCATTTATTCAAATATGTATACACCTTGTTTAAAATGTAATATTACTGGATCATTGCAATTTATATGTATACAATATTATAATCAATATTATGTACTAATGGATTAGCATATGTCAATGATGATTGCTGCCGGGGGACCTTCAGCGGCGTGGCCGAGCAATGTTATGAGTCCATATTATAATTACAAATCATAATAGATAGATAGATAAATAGATAGATAGACAGCTCCATGCGAGCCTGGGAAAGAGAAATGATCTTGCAAGTTAACTGAGGAAATGTCGACGACAGATAGGAAGTAGCAATGTCAGGAGATGATGTAGGTAGTGTGTCAGCGAGATAGCAGGCGAACAAAGCCTTGTGACATACACACATACTCACACACAGGTTTCTGGAACTTTCCAACCACAGTGTAATACAGGTGACACGACCCCTGTTTCACCAGAATTTAGGAAAGAGAGCTCAGAAGGAGGCTAGTGATTGAACCGACAGGTAGTGGAGAGAGTGAACAAGAAAGAGGGGCTCAACTAGACTTACTTATTATAATGTCTCTGTAAGACATACCCTGCTCAACTTAGATTTCTCTGAAGATAATAAATTAAGATCCACTCACTGTATTCATCTTTAATTCCTACTACAAGAAATCGAGAGTGACAACTAAACAACAAACCTTCACTACAAGTAACTACAAAGTCCTTTGTGACAAGGTCATTGGCCACCAATCCTGAAATAACAGCTCTGCAGATTCTGTAACCGTAGTGTTGGTCTATGCTCAGATCATCAACAGCAGACTCAGGTAATTCAGGGAAGTTTCGATTGGGCACACTTTGGAACCCCACAACTGCCCAATCAGACACTGTGACATTTAGTTGTTTGCCGATGGGGCCCACAAAGCTGTCTGGAATGTTTGTGGGGCCATTGTTGTATGCAAATACCTGTCGCAATGCATTTCATTTGTATAGAGTAGACAAATAACCCACTGTAGTGGCTTCTTCATCATCTCCTCAAGAGTCCATATGCAACCAGTATGCCATCCTGTCATGGTAGCTGTTCCATTAGTGCCAACACCTGCCAATGTAGCTTCCAACTCGGTGCCTTTAACGGCATCATAAACGGGCTGAGCGATTGTTCGACCTCTTCAATCACTGGGCGATAGGTGAAATAAATAATAACTATCAGGTTCTCCAACTACGGTGTAATGTTCCTCCAACTGAACTGTCCTGTACTTCTCATTTGTTCCTTCCAATATCATCAATGTAGCATCTTTTCGCCCGTCCAGATAAATGCTGTCAACAAGCTTGAAATTTACTTGTTCGTGTCTTCGCCTATGCTCCCTATATTTACTACGTTGCCTGTGCAACTTGCTCCAGTCGATGACTTGTCTTCTATCATTTTCAGATATGATGCCCATGTCTTTCAGCACGCTATTAGCGACTGCAGCTGCAGCTCTGTCAGATACCTGATATCGTTCACACATCATAGCAAGGTTCTTCCACTTCCTCCGATTCTGCTTTTTCTGTTGCTGTTGTAGATAGTGAATCGTAGGAGAAGTAACCAGATCTGGATGGTTGGTCGCTTAAGGAGAGGGGAGATGTCAGAGCAGATCCAGACGCAGTTGTCAAGCGTTCAGTAGGAACAGATGTAGAGGCAGGTGCATGACATGACATGCGGATGAATGATTCATCAGATTGAGTCAACAACACTACAACTTCCAGGCATTGACTGATGTGAGCACTCTTCTGGTCTTCAAAGAAGATGAAGTCTTCTTCACTCATCCTCAGTTTGTATTCCTTCTCCAAATTCTTCCGTTGGTTTTCATCCTTACAAAATATGTCGAACACATCATCAATATCCTTCATAAACTCTGCTTCATTCATCAAAAAACGTTCCACTTCGTTTCTTCTTGGGCCATCTGTGGAGTGAACTAAATGACGATATTAGTTTCTGAATCTTCTTCGATATTGTCAACTGATGAGAAAGTAGACATTACACCATACCCATCTAGAATAAAGCTCGTTTGCGACACTATTAGCGACGTTGACCATCCTGAAGTTCTTGGAGTGCAAAATTCTCTCTTGAGTTGCCTCTTAGTTGGGAGGATGCCTGGTGGGAAACTTACAATGCTGCTGAATGTATGATCACTATCCATTACCTTGACATTTGTTACATTCTTTCTAGTCTCCATTATTGCATACCAATACAAATAACATTGGCATATAGGAGCCTTGATTAACAGTAACACAAGTGTCACCAATACCTGCAAGACAAAGCAACACAATATTTAGGATGAGGCCCAATTTATTATGCAATTGATTTCATTCGTGCATAATTTCTGATGGAAATCACAATCCCACAGTGGTTAATTTTGGTTAACACTATTTTTTTAAATTTCCAGCAGTCAACAACTCTTCTGGAGGAATAAATGAGGGTTGCTGGCACGCAGAAGATGGCAACGCCCCCCAAATGGCAATTTCTCTAGTTTTGACATGTTTATACCTACACTTTTTTAAAAATGAAGAAAAAAAATTTCCACTCCCTCCCTCTCTCTCTCTCTCTCTGTCTCTCTCTCTATGTATTTATGTATGTATTTATATATATATATATATATATATATATATATATATATATATATATATATATATATAAATATCACCTAATTTCATCAGCCGTTAGTATGTCCACTGCAGGACCGGCCTATCCCGACCGAAGTGGGGACGATACAGCCAATGTATCTCTACCAAGTGGCTTAGGTTGTCTAGTAGAGATTGCACGTAGGGTGAGAAGTGCTTGTAACTGTAATTGGAGTGTTGGAGTGGCTTTCGATGTGTGTGTAGTCTGTGAACCAAGTGTAATCGACCCACGCAAGCCGGCTGGGTGCAAGCATACTTTATAATATGCGACACTGATTCAACCACAGCACCCCTTGTGTTCGCCAATGCAGTACGTGGCCTGAAGAAAGCTCCCAAAGTTTATTACCCTGGAGGGGCGCGAACCCTCGTTCTTCAGTGTATGAAAACGCACACTTTAATACTGTACCACAGAGGCGCTCTCTCTCTCTCTCTCTCTCTCTCTCTCTCTCTCTCTCTCTATCTATCTATCTATCTATCTATATATATATATATATATATATATATATATATATATATATATATATCAAGGATGTCGGGTACCCAGGCAGTAAGTGATCAATATTTCATAAAGATTCCTTACTTCTTGTTTTGCCATGATGTGTAATGTCTTCTACAATTTCGTTTAAAAGTTGTCTGTAGCTTTTATATTTGACTTATAGTCTGTAAACCACAACCATCACACACACACACACACACACACACACACACACACACACACACACACACACACACACACACACACACAGGTGCAACTTGTGCACTCTCCATACCCACCTTCAAATGTATTCGTAAAACAGTTCATATAAGAGTGTAGGTGTATTAATATTACTGTACATCTTAAGGGTGTTGCAGAGTGGAGTTGCTAAAGGAGATTGTATAATTATCTCCAAAAGCCATGCCATTGATAATGGCACGCTTCATCACCCAGTTACTTAGGCCCGTATTCGTGTTGATTGAGGAAACTCTTTAACACTTTTTCTATGCGATAAATTTTGTTTATTACACCTTACTGTATTCTTCTGTGTTGCATTGATATTACCAGTTTCGCCTTACTCTGCATAAATAACCTACTAAATAACAGTAACCACCCATATCCAAAATTATATCCCTAAGGAAGCGGTGGTATTCAGCTTCTTTAACCGACTACAATTCGAGCTTTTGTCATCTGACATTCAGGTATTCACTGCTGTAAAGCATCTACTGTTTTTTTTTTTTTTTCATACTAACTGTACTTATTATTCTCTTGACTTGTTCTTAGCGAGTGATAGAACAATGGTCAGGATCTGCATTCCCCCATATAAAAGGCAAATTGGGAGATGAAAAGCATGAAGACAACTAATATATATTACTTTTATTTTAAAACTGAAATATTTTTACTGTTACTTCAAAATTTCCGTTCCTCCTGCTGCCCATTTGTAACCGAAGCATTATGTTAGTAATAGTAATTAAAAATAATAACTTGGTAAAACTAAATCTTGCAATTAACCAAACAGAGTATGGTGACGGTATGCAACCTTTCTCGGACAAATATAAGGCTATGGAGGAGAAGTAGAACTCATGGAGACTCATGGAGACTGTGGTACATTAAAGTTAGTTCCAAAATAATATTACTATTCATTGATTTCATCTTTTTGACCCTCTTCCAATTTGTGTTTTATGAAGGGGGGGGGAGTATTCTGGTATTGTTTTCAATTGTCCGTCCGTCTTTCCATCTGTCTGTTCCTCTTCTACCCCTGGGGTCGTCAGTGGTTCTGTCCCTGACATATGGCCTCCCGCTTTTGGGCTCCATGGTGGGTGGGTGGGGGGGGAATGAAGTTCTTGTGGCTTGTTCAGGTTATTAAAAACAAAACTCTAGTTGACGACACGGCATCTGTCCCTGGCCATCCTTCGGACTCCACCTTACTTATTGCCACTCTGGAGCCTTTCCAGGCCCATGGTGATTATCCTCCACTGCCCCAGAGATCACATGGGACTGGGAGGCGATCGCGTGGGGTTGATGGGACTCTGGGGCAGGGCATAAAAGAGTCTGTGCCTGTGGTGTATAGTAAATATCTAGTACTGAAATCTTCTGAGGGGAAGTCAGTGCTAGATATTGATATTTTTGATCTGCACTGAGCCATAGTTTCTACATGTGGGAGGGAACCTAAAATCTCAACTCAGGGAGATGGAAGCATCCTGGTTGATGTGTCCTACCTAGAAGAGAGCGCCTGTCTAATGGCTTTAAAGTCTGTCGCAGGTTCTAACATTTGCTGTGTACCACATGCTACTTTTAATAGTTGTAAGGGAGTCATATATTCCCGAGACCTACTCAGATATTTAGAGGCGTGGTTGTTGGAGGAACTGCAGTCGTCTGGTGTTATCAAAGTTGAGCATCTGCAGAAGGAAATAGATGGTGTCCTGACCCCCACTCCGGCCTAGTTCCTGACCTCTAACAGATTGACTTTGCCTGCATCAGTGAAACTCGCCTGGCTATTTATTCCAGTGAAGTGGTATGTGCCGATCCCAAAGTGGTGTTTCCACTGTCAAGGTTATGGCCACGTCAGCCGATTATACCGCCGTGCACAGGCTGGCCTTCCTGCTGTATGTGTCTCTTGTGGCGGACCAAGTCATACCAGTGACTGTCCAGGGCCCCTTAAATGCTATCACTGTGGGGGTCCTCATGCTGTAAATTCTAAAAACTCTGCCCACACTACTGCCTTGAAAAGGAGATTTTATCTATTAGAACAACTGAGAGGGTTTCGTTTTCTGAAGCTAAGAAGAGAGCCCAAACTCACTTTTTCCAGCCCGGAGTTACCTACGCTGCTGTCCTTGTTGGAGTGTCGGTGAGCCGCCCTGTATCTCAGAGGCAGCCTCGACGTATTCCAGTACCCACTCCTTCAACTCGTGATCTGGAGGATGCTGTCCCCATGGTTGGTGCTGTTGGTGAGAGTGAAGTTTGCCCGACTGCTTCCGCCTCCACTGCCGTGGCTGACAACTTACATACTTCTGTGGTGGTGGCAGATGTCCACGTTGACCAGACTCCTTCTCCTGTCTTACCCAGTATGACTGAGGCTCCATCTGTACCTGGCAAACGTCACCGTTGTTCGTCCTCTGAGGATGAAGACCGGCCACCTAAGGTCTCTGTTGTTGATCCTTGTGTCAACCCCTCTCCTGTTTCCTCTGCCTCGCAGGCTGAGGAATCTAGCCAGGTGACAGCTGAAGCTGATGGTTCACCGCTGATCCAGTCCCCACCTGGGGATGTTATTGGGCACCTTGCTGGTGCTTCAGATCTAAACCATAGGATGTCCTCCTTAAATGATTCGAGTCCCGTGGACTCTACTTCCACTCCTGGGGCTTCTGGTGGAGGCACTGGCCGTCCTACACCTCCAAAGACTGCCCCCAAGCCACCTTCAAAACAAACTGGTATGCCAACTCCAAAAATGAGTATTGTAAAACTTACTTCCCCATCCTCACGTTTGTCTTCAGATATTAGACAGAGGGTGCGGATTTCTGGTGCTGGGCAGGCTCCTGTGAAGGGTCTTATTAAGCAGCAATCCAAACCCGCTCGCTTGTCAGGTGTGCAGTCCCGCACTTAATCTTCATTCCTCTATTATAGGTTCCATCATCCATTGGAACTGTCGGGGTTTACGTGCCAACTATGAGGAATTGTCATCTTGTTTCTCAATTTACTCCTCTGTGCATGTGCATCCAGGACACCATGGTGGGTAATACTGTTCCTTCCGGTCCTTCTGGCTACCATGCCTCTTATTCTGATCCTGTGCCGGGCCAAGGTCATCATGGAGGTGATGCTATCTTCCTTCGCAGGGATATTCCATACAGTCATCTGGATATCTCCACTCCCCTGCAGGCTGTCGCTGTCTGGATGTTTTTACGTCAACAATATACAGTCTGCAGTCTTTATCTTCCTCCTAGTGCTACTGTTGAAAGGGAGGATCTGGAATGCCTTATTAATGACCTTCCTTCTCCCTTTCTGTTACTAGGAGATATGAATGGTCACCATCTGCTATGGGGAAATAGTGAGGCCAACCCTCGGAATGCAATGCTGGCATCTTTAGTGGAAGATGAGGAGCTAGACATTTTCAGTACCAATAAAATTACTTATTTCCATACTCAGACTGGAACTTTTACTGCCATTGATTTGTCTTTATGCTCAGCTGATGCTGTTTTAGATTTTACCTGGGATGTGTTGCCAGACCTGTATGGCAGCGACCATTTTCCGTTGCTTTTAACTGTTAATGTTGGTGGACCTCTGCCATGTCTTCCTCGCTGGCTTCTGGATAAGGCTGACTGGCCACATTTAAGAGAATTAAGTTCCATTTCCCTTTCTGTCAACGAGTTTGGCTCTCTTACTGAAGCCGTGTCATATTTCAATACCGTGTTGCACTCTCCAAAAACGAAGGGTCAGTTTCCAAAACGTTCAGTTCCTTGATGGAACTCTGAGTGCAGTTCCGCAGTGAGAGCCAAACGAGTCGCCTTCTCTCGACTTCGTCATCACCGTGGAGATCCTCAGTATTTGGTGGTGTATCAGATGGCACGAGCTCATGTAAGGCGGATTTTAAAGAAGACTAGGCTTTCATCCTGGAAGGGTTATGTTTCCTCCATCAGTTTGTGGACTTCCATCACCCAGGTGTGGAACCGGGTAAGGAAAATTTCAGGAAAATTTACTGTTCCCTCCCCTCCTGTTTTATCTGCAGCAGGGGGAACTGTGGCTGATCCATTTGCTGTTGCAGAGTTGCTTGCTGATCATTTTGCCAGTGTGTCAAAGAAGGATACAGATACTCCTTCGGCTTGCCACCGTCGGCGCCTAGAGTCTCATGGTCTCAGTTTTGCCTCTGCTGGAGGAGAGCCTTACAATGTTCCATTTTCAATTTCTGAACTCCAGGCGGCTCTGTCGCAGTGCCATGATTCCTCTCCTGGTTATGATGATATTCCTTATGCCTTTTTATGTCACTTGTCTGATGAGTCCCTGTTGTTTTTGCTTTCTCTGTTTAATAAGATCTGGTGTTCTGGGGAGTTCCCGGCTATTTGGAGTGTTGCTGTAGTTATCCCCATCCCCAAACCAGGTAAGGACCACCTACAGGCGACGAATTATCGGCCTATTTCTTTGATGTCTTGTATATGTAAAGTTTGGGAAAAGATGGTCAATGTTAGGCTTGTGTGGTTTTTAGAGAGAGGTGACTCCTTATCCCCTGCCCAGTATGGTTTTCGAAAAATGCGATCTACCTCTGATGCACTACTGTCCTTAGAATCTTCTGTCACTGAGGCTTTCTCCACTAACCAACACCAGGTCACGGTCTTCTTCAATCAGGAGAAGGCGTATGACACTGCCAGGCATCATGGTATTTTACTCTCTCTCTTCATGAGTTTGGCCTTCGTGGACGCTTACCTATTTTTATTCAACAGTTTTTATCTAACTGGATTTTAAGGGTGCAAGTGGGAGGAGTGCTTTCTACTGCCCGAGCACTAGAAGATGGAGTACCACAGGGGAGTATCCTTAGTGTTACTCTGTTTGCTGTAGCCATTAACGGTGTCATTAATGTACTTCCTGATGGTGTACGAGGATCACCGTTTGTCGATGACCTCTCGATTTCCTTCACCGCGTCTAGAATGTCTCTGATAGAGAGGAAGTTGCAGCTGGCTCTCAATCGAATTTCTGACTGGGCAGAAACTCGCGGTTTCCATTTTTCTTCAACAAAGACAGTGGCTATGCATTTTTGTCGTCTTCGAGGGGTTCACCCTGACCCTGACTTGTATCTCTATGGTAGGAGACTATCCTGTGTGGAAGAGATGCGGTCTTCTGTTTGATAGATGACTAACCTGGGTCCCTCACCTTCGTTCCGTTAAGGTGGCTTATCTTAAAGCTTTTAGTCTTTTGAAGGTTTTAGCTCATACCTCCTGGGGTGCTGACCGTCAGACCCTCCTTCTTTTTCATAGGTCTCTTATTCTTCTTAAACTTGAATATGGGTGTGAGGTCTACTCCTCTGCAACAGATGCCCGTCTCCGGTTGTTAAATTCTGTGCATCATGCTGGTGTGCGTTTGGCAACCGGGGCATTCAGATCATCCCCAATTCCAAGTTTGTTGGTGGATGCTGGTGTACTCCCCTTAGATCTGTGATGCCAGTTGCTAATGATGAGGTGTTGGTATCGTCTTCACCGCATTCCAGACTCAATTTCTTGTGCCATCATCTTCCAGGATTCCCGATCTTCTGTTTTTGACACCCGTCCTAATTTCCCAAAGCCATTTGGTTACAGGGTCAAGTCTATTATTTTAGCCCTCTCTGTTCCGAGACTGGCAATTTGTCCACATCGGATACCAAGGGTGGGTTCTTGGCTGCTCCCTCGTGCAACATTCTGTAGGTCTGTTGTTGAAAAATAGGGCTTACTTTCCTGTCAGGTGTCCCTCTCTCTCTTTTTAGAACATGCCTCCATTCATGAGGGTTCTGTGCCCGTATATACTGACGGGTCTAAGACTGATACTGGAGTAGGATTTGGTGTTGTCTTTCCTTCCTTTAGTAGGGGCAGTAGCCTTCCTGGCATTACTTCAGTGTATACGGCGGAACTGACTGCAATTTCAAATGCTGTTAAAATTATTTTTACTCTCTCCCAATCCTTTTTTGTGATTTTTAATGACTCACGTAGTGCTTTGTCTGCACTGGAGTCTTTTAATGCATCCCATCCATTGGTTTTATCAATTTGGAGTGGCTTTTTCTTCTTGGCCGTTGTGGCCGCAGTGTAGACTTCAGCTGGGAACCCGCACATGTTGGTGTGGTGGGCAATGAGAGGGCAGATACTTTAGCTAAAGCTGTGTCTTCTCAACAGCCCCCAACCGACTACCCACTTCCTGCTTCTGATGTAACACCTTACTTGTGGTAGGCAATTCGTACTTGTTGGCAGAGACAGTGGGAGGTTGTTTCTCACAATGAACTAAAAGAAATCTTTCAGAGAGTGATTGTGCCAAGGGTTCTTCCCTCTATGTCTCGGCGATTGGAGGTGGCTCTTGCTAGGCTTCGTATTGGGCATTCGCAGCTTACACATGGGTTCCTGATTAGTGGTGAATCTCAACAGTACTGTGATGACTGCCTTGTTCCCCTTACTGTCCGTCACTTGCTGGTCGAGTGTCCGAGTCTGGGGGACCTACGCCAAAGATTCCTCCATAGGCATAAGGGGGCAGATGGTGTCTACTGTTTGTCTTCGATGCTTGGTGAAGCCTCTAGCGATTTTAGTGATGTTTTTAGTCTTCTTCAGGAGGCGGGCCTCCTGTCACTTTTATAAGTAATTGATATTTTATAAACTATTCTTTTATTATTTTCCGTGTTTTATTCCTACGAACATATATTAACTTTAATATGAATATGCACTTTTTATTTTGCTGTGTCTTTTACTTTGTTGTCCGGCGGCATATGACCCTGGCAGTTGCGCCACCAGATTTTAATTATTTTGCAATCAATCAATCAATCAATCTGCCTGTGTTTCTGTTAGCATGATAACTTCGCAGCCACCCAAGATATCATCACAAAATTTTACAGGTGTGTAGTATGAAACAAAATCGATCAAGAGTTCGAAATTGGTGAAAGTAGGTCAAGGTCTGTGTGTTTGTTACCACGATAACTTCGCAACCGCTCATGATATCATCACAGTTTTTACAGGTGTGAAGAAACGGGAAAGCAGTTGGGGTTGATGAGGTGTATGTAGAGATGCTTAAGTGCAGTGGAGAGAGTGGAATGAAGTGCCTGTTGGAGATATATAAGAAGGCATGGATGAGTGAAACTGTGCCTGCAGAGTGGAAAAAGGCTGTGATTGTACCTCTGTACAAAAATAAAGGTGAGCGAAGTGAGTGCAAGAATTATTGTGGCATAAGTTTATTGAGTGTGGTAGGGAAGGTATATGGAAGAAATATTATAGAGAAAGTAAGAGAGATATCAGAAGTCCTAGTGGGTGATGAACAGGGTGGCTTTAGGAGTGGCAGAGGATGTGTGGATCAAGTATTTGCAGTGAGACAGATAGCAGAGAAGGCTTGTGAGAAGGACCATAAGGAGTTTATGGCATTCATGGATCTGGAAAAAGCATATGACAAAGTGGACAGAGAGGGATTATGGAAAGTTCTGCACATGTATGGTGTAGATGGTAAGCTGCTAGGTGCTGTCAAGAGTTTTTATGATGGTAACGAAGCATGTGTAAGGGTTAATGGGCATCTAAGTGAATGGTTCACGATCGTAGTGGGTATGCGACAAGGTTGTGTGATGTCCCCATGGTTGTTCATATATATATATACGTATGGGGTGATGAGAGAAGTAAAAAACACCAGTAATAGAGAGAGGGATGGCGTTGGTAATGAATGGTGATAGATGGAATATCTCAAATTTGTTGTATGCTGATGATGCAGTATTGCTTGCAAGTACCGGACAAGAACTTGGTAGGCTAGTGCAGAGTTTTGCTGATGTCTGTGAGCGTCGTACTTTGAGAGTAAATTTAGAGAAGAGTAAAGTGATGGTTACTGAGAGAGAAGGTGACTCCCAGTGTGATGTCACATTGAATCAAGAGAGACTGGAATTGGTGAGAGAGTTCAAATACTTGGGTACAGTGATAAAAAAGAGAGGAAAATGTGCAAAAGAAGTTGAAAGTAGAGTGACACAAGGAAGAAAAGTAGGTGGTGCAGTGTAGGCCTTGATAAGAAACAGAGGCTTGAGTGTTGCAGCTGCACGAGGCTTACATGAGGGAGTGTTAGTGTCAACTTTAACATATGGGTGTGGGACTATGGTGTGGCATGAAAATGAAAAGTCAAGAGTAAGAGCAGTGGAGATGGGACTTCTGAGGAATGTATGTGGAGTACAGAGGGTGGATAGGATACGAAATAATGTGATTCGTGAAAGGTGTGGAGTGAGGAAGTCAATAGACATCAGAATCGAAGAGAGTGTCCTGAGACAGTATGGTCATGTGGAAAGAATGGATAACAATAGAGTGGTGAAAAAAGTATACCAGAGTGAATTTGAAGGAGGGAGGAGGCGAGGTAGGCCAAGGAGAAGGTGGAGAGATATGGTGGATGAGTGTGTGACGAAGAAGGGTTTGGAAGTCGGTGAGGCTAGGGAAGTGACAAGAGATCGAGCTGGCTGGATGAATGTTGTGAGAAGCGCATTATCAGTGATTCTGGCAACCCTTGTGAGCATGGCAGCGTCTGGATTGACTCAATCGGATATGTTTGTGTGAAGCTGCAGAATGTGGTGAATGTTTTTGGCATATCCGGTAGAGCCAGGATTCCAGGGGCTTGAATGATGAGTGAATGGAAGTGTGGCCTATTTGGATTGGGCAAGTTTGTGCTGTCTGGGCATTGCTACTCCTCACCCTGCCCTTGGGTGGGAAAGAAGGTCAGGATGATAATAATGATGATGATCAAGATGTGAAGAGTTCGATTGGCAGAAGCAGGAGGCCTTTGTTTCTGTTATCATAACTTCGCAACCGCTCAAGATGTCATCACAAAATTTTCCAGGTATGTAGTAACCTAGGGATGAAAATATCCCACTAGTTCGAAATTGAAGAAAGTAGGTCAAGGTCTGTTTGTCTGTTACCACGATAACTTTGCAACCACCCAAGATATGGTAAAAAAATTTTACAAGTGTGTCGTAGGGATGAAAATTTCTTACGAGTTCGAAATTCGTGAAAGTAGGTCAAGGTCAAGGTAAAGGTCCTGCTCCCAGACGCGCTAGATATGTAGCGGCTCATGGTTCGCGTGATTTCCCCCCTTGGGGGTTCTCCAATTTCTCATTTTAACTGACAGAATATATTTCAGAAATCGTCCTGGTCTCTCAGGCCATTAACTATGCTGATGATGCCTTAACCCGCCCCATCCCGACCACTTTTCCACCACTGACTCCCCCCAATCCCGACCATTTTTGGAAATTTTTTTTTTGGCTCAAACCTCTGCTTTTGGTGAGAAACATCGAAAATTCATAGAGAAATCGCTCACCTGAGGTTTAAAATACTCGATCCAGGTAGCAGTATCTCCTTACCTTACTGGGTTTTCTAACAGGCTGGCACCGAAGAAAACGAGTTCTATGGGAGGGTAACTATTTCACACCACTCATAAACGGTATTTATTTATTTACTTGGTACGAATTTATATGTAGTGTAAGAGTATATTGGTTTTCAAACAGTAATATAGGCATTATAAGCATTGTTTCACTCACTAACTTATCGCCATACCTGACCTTTTTTTGCTACATTACCTTATCATTATTTCTGACTGCTTCTTCCTCTAATGCTATGTAAAGTTTATCCACCACATTGTCATTGATTGGGGAATCACTCTGGCCCTGAATTTCGTACCATGGCATGACATGGCTTTACTGGCCAGGTCACTGATAACAGGTGAATTGCTGAGACATTGGCGTGCAGGGGAGGGGAGGTCTTGCTGGGTAAGGCATTGTCCCTGCCTGGCATCTTGTAGAGGAAGGTGTCCCGTGTATACGTACCAAAAATCACTCGCGAAAATTTAAAATTGTGCAAATTAGGGACCTTGCGCGTTTACGTACATTGATGGGATTGACAGTGACAAAACGTTTGGACGTTATTTCACGTCGATGGGACGCCGTGGGTTAATCCGGTAAGGGGTGGCCACAAACAAATCATCTCCATATCACCCTGTCCCCTGCCATTTCACTCTCCTGCTCCCAACTCACACCCCCCTCTCTCATATACCTCTCCACTCCATCCCTTCATCTCATCCTCGGCCTTCCCCTCCCTCTACCCCCCTCCACCTCACTCACATGCACTCCCCTCATCAGTCTCTCACCCTCCATCCTCTCCACATGGCCAAACCACCTCAGTGTGTTCCTCCTAATGCTTCCTATCACATCCACATCCACACAACAACGCTCCTTTAAATCCTCATTTGTCAGCCCGTCTCTCCATGTGACTCCAACAGGCTCCTCCTAAATAACTCATTTCCACTGCTCTCTCTCTTGACTTCTGTCCTTCCAACAACGTCCAAGCTTCACATCCATACGTTTGAGTTGGTATCACAAAACTGTCAAGTAACTTATTCACCTCCATGCTTACTTCCCTGTTTCTTATCACTGCTTTCAAGGAACAAGCAACCTTTTTTCCTTGTTGTACCCTTTCAAGCACTTCACCCTCCAAACTTCCATCCTTACTCATCGCACTCCCCAAGTACGTAAACGTACTCACATTTTCCATTTCTTCACCATCCAACCTCACTGTACATTCACTGACTTCACCTCTCTCAAAGACCATCTTTTTACGCCTCCCTACATTCACCTTTAGATTTCGTTTCTTACACACTCTGCCAAACTCATCCACCAAGCCTTGCAGCTCCTCTTCGTCTTCACTTAACAACACAGTATCATCTGCAAACAAAAGTACAGGGAGTTTCCAAACACTACCCTCTCTCACTAGGGCCACTCGAACATCCACTGCCCTACCTTGTATCTCTTTTAGTACCCTGTCCATGTACAAATTGAACAACCGTGGATACATGACACATTCCTGTTTCAACCCTACCTTCAAAGAGAAAAATTCACTCAGTTCACCATCCACACGCACTGCAGCCTTAGCACCATGATACATACACTTCACAGCATTCAACAACTTCCCATATACTCCATATATTCTTAATACTTTCCACAATCCTTGTCTATCCACCCTGTCATATGCTTTCTCCAAATCCATGAAGACTGAATACAACTTCTTTCCCTTCTCTAGAGACTTTTCCACTAAAGATCTAAGAATGAATATCTGATCTACACAACCTCTTCTCTTCCTAAAGCCTCCCTGTTCTTCTCCAACTAATTCCTCTGTTATTTCCCTAACTCTGTCAATAAGTATCCTACCATACACTATTCCTATTACTCTAAGAAGACAAATGCCCCTGTGATTACCACACACTCTTTTTCCCCTTTTCCTTTGTCTATCTATCTATCTATCTATAGCCCGACGCCCTAATCCCGCAAAGGGTGGCCGCAGACAAAACGCCTCCAAGTCACTCTGTCACCCACCATTTGACTCCCCTCCCCCCAACTCACCCCCCCCTCCCTCATATACCTCTCAACTCCATCCCTCCACCTCATCCTCGGTCTACCCCTCCCTCTCCCTCCCTCCACCTCACCTACATACACCCTCTTAGTCAGTCTTTCATTCTCCATCCTCTCCACATGTCCAAACCACCTCAGTGTATTTCTCCTAATGTTTTCAACCACATCCACATCTACCCCACAACGTTCCTTCACTTCTTCATTCGTCAACCTGTCCCTCCATGTCACTCCACATGCTCCTCTCAAGTAACTCATTTCCACTGCTCTCACTCTTGACTTGTTCCCCTCTTGCAAGGTCCACGCCTCGCTTCCATACGTCAGGGTAGGGATCACAATACCATCATGCAGTGACTTCTTAACTTCCATACTCACCTCCCTATTTCTCATCACTGCTTTCAGTGTGCCAACAACCTTCCTTCCCTGCTGTACCCTTTCACGTACTTCATCCCCCAAAGTTCCATCCTTACTCATCACACTACCCAAGTACTTGAATGCACTCACATTCTCCATATCCTCACCATCCAACCTCACTGCACACTCTGTGACTTCATTCCTCTCAAACACCATAACTTTACTTTTGTTTACATTAACTTTCAGCTTCCTCCTCCTACACACTGTCCCAAATTCATTCACCAAACCTTGCAACTCCCATTCATCTTCACTCAACAATACTGTATCATCAGCAAACAGCAACACCGGAAGCTTCCAAATCTCACCCTCATTCATTAGGGCCACCCCGACATCCACTGCCCTACCTTGTACCTCCTTTACGACCCCATCCATATATATATTAAACAGCCATGGAGACATTACACACCCCTGTTTCAGTCCCACATTGAGATCAAAGAACTCACTCAGCTCTCCATCCACTCGCACCGTAGCCCTAGCTCCCTCGTACATACTCTTCACAGCACTCAACAATTTCCCCTCCACTCCGTATATTCTTAATACCTTCCACATACCTTTCCTATCTATTCTGTCATAAGCTTTCTCCAAGTCCATGAAGGCAGCGTACACTTTCCTTCCCTTCTCTAGATACTTCTCCACTAAACATCTTAGAACAAATATCTGATCTACACACCCTTTTCCCTTCCTAAATCCCCCTTGTTCTTCTCCAACTAGCTCCTCTGTCATATGCCTAATTATACCTGACTTCCACGTCCATTCTACTACTATCTCTCCCCCATGCTTCAGCATTTCACCACACACTCCATCAATTCCTGGGGCTTTCCCCAATTTGACTTTCTTCATTGCTTCCACAACTTCTATCCTACTGATTTCTTCCTGTCTTCTCACCTCCCTCCTCCCAGCCATTCCTCAGCTACTTACACTCGCATTACTTCCATTCTCTATGCTCAACAATTCCTTAAAGTATTCTCCCCATCTGCTCAATTTTTCTCCCTTCTTCACGAGTAATCTACCATTTTTATCTTTCACTCCCCTGCTAACTTCACTGTCACCCTGTCTTATTCTCTTCACCTCTTTCTAGAACATTTTATTACAGTCTCTCTACTTGACACTCAAATTCCTTACAAATTCCTTATCCACTTACTTCTTACTCTCTCGTACTAATATTTTCATTTCTCTCTTCCTTTCTACATATAACTCTCTCTTCCACGTCTCAACTTCTTCCACGCCCCTATTTCTCATCCATTCATTGTATGCTTTCTTTTTTTGTGCCAGAACCTGTCTCACCTCTTCATTCCACCATGCTGTTCCTTGCACCCCCTTCCGTCTTCTCTTCACCTCACACACCACATCACATGCTGCACATATTTCTTCTGTGAATATCTTGCACACACCTTCCACATCCCCCATCTGCTCCAATTCATATTTACCCAATCGTTCATCCACTTATCTCTTATATTCCGCCTTTTTCTCATCCTCTTGTAACCTTTCCACTCTCCTTGCAACTACTCCTTCCTCCCGTCCTTCCCTTCTTCTATTTCTCCATCTTAATTGATCTTGATTCTGGCCACCACCAAGTAGTGGTCAGAAAGTCCACTCCCCGAATCTATAAGCTCTTGCATCCATTACACATCGTCGCATCCTTTCATCCACACACAGGCTGTGAAGCTATGCCCAGAGTCGGACACATAAAAAAAAAAAAAAAAAAAAAACATAATCAATCATTGCCTTCCTTTCATTCAGTTCACAACCCACCCTTCTCATCACTTGTCATGTATACCTATGGATCATTTTGTGCCTGAAGAGGGTATTAGCTATCACCAACCCCTCCCGGCACAAATATCCACTAAAGCACTGCCATTCTCACCTATCTCAGCAGGCACACCCCACTCACCAACTATTCCATCCACCTTCACATTCCCTACTTTACCATTCATATCACCAATCAAAAACACTCTCTAATTACTTCCAAACATTTCCATGCACACTTCCACACATGTCCAGAACTCATCTCTCACTCTGCATGCACGATCTTGTGTTGGTGCATACTCGCACAGAATCGCCCACATTTGTATTCCAACTTTCAATCTTACCCACACAATCTTTGAGCCAACTGATCCATACTCTCTTATGTTCTTCTTCCATCTTTTACTCACAACTATACATACTCCTTCTTTTGCCCTCTCATTCTCACCTACTCCTGCACATATTCCCCATCCATACTCCCATTCTCTCACACACTCTCCTCCTCATTTAGTTTCAGTTACTCCACATACATCCACTTTTGCACCCTCAAGCACCTGGACAATCTCTCTCTCTTTCACCTCATCATTTGCACCCCTTACATTCCACGTTGCGATCCGTACAATGTCTTTTGTCTGGTCCTTGGCCGTCATCTTTTGGTCAGTCCTTGTCCGAGGCTTCTTGTTTGTCTTTTTAGTTACCTGTTTTCCGGGGAGGGACACTAACCCCTTAATATCTCATTACAGAATTGTCCAGTGCCAGACCATCACAGCGGCCGATTAAGAGTCAGTGTCACTTAGGGACCTTTTTGAAATTAGTCTTCCTTGAGCCTCCTGTTTGCTTGCAGGTACCTTCCAAGGATCCCCCTAGATAATTCACATGGATTATACAGTAGTTATAGTCACAAAAGTTTGTTTTAATTGACTGGTATTCTTTATGGAATTGATTATTTTTATAAATCACTCCACAAGAGCCTTTTAAAACCACTTTGGTCCTTTATAGGCCAAGAACCCAGAATGCCTGGCTGTTTTCGTTTTAAAGGACCGGGGGAAAATGATATCAAATTCTCCACTATTTGAACACTCTCTAGCAATGAATGAAATTACATGGAAAGCATGCTATGATACTGATTGAGCTAAGTATATACTTTCAGTAAATTTGACAATATATTACGCAGAAGATCAGGGTCCACTTTTAGCAGCTGCTAGGACTGGGTACTGATGACTTCATCATCATCATCATCATCATCAGCCATTGCAGTTCCACTGCTGAACAAAGGCCTCATACAACCTTCTCCACGAGTTCCTTGACTGAGCCAATCTCTACCGCATTCTGCCTGCAAACGTCTCTATCTCATCTCTCCACCTCTTGTCTGGCCTGTTTCTGCTATGCTTACAATCACTTTAAGTCCAGTCACTCACCCTCTTGTTACATCTATTATTCGTTATTCTTGCTACATGACATGCCCACTTCCATTTCTGTTCTTTTATAGCTTCTATAATATTTTTTACTTTAGTCTGTTCTCTCACCTAAGTTGATCTTTTCCTGTCTCTTAAAGAATTCCAAACATTTACTTTTCCATTAACCTTTGAGAAAGGATGTTTATTTTACGTCGATTTTTTTAGTTTCCAGGTTTCACAACCGTACATCATAGGTGGAATTATACATTCGTTACCGTACATACTTTTGGTTTTATGGATATTGGCAAGTTACTTTTTATGGTGTGTCTATTCTTACCAAAAGCTTTCCATCCAGATGTAATCTGTGTTTTTATTTCGCTATCATGGTCTCTCGTTAGTTTTAGTATTTGCACCAAGTAATTGCACACTTCGACTTCTTCAAGAATTTCTTTACTCATCCTGATGATGCTTTTTCTTGCATTTAGATTAAACGTTACTTCAGTTTTGCTCCAGCTCGTCTCTAGCCCTAATTTGAGACTTTCTCTGTTCAGGTCATATAACATCTCTTGCAATATCTTTGATGTTTCTGGGATTAGGACAATGTCATCTGCGAAACTTAAATGGTTTAGTTTTCCTCTATCTATGATTACGTCTTTGTTTCCCAGTCTAGCTTTCTGAATGTACTTTATAGGCATGCTGTACATAAGTTTGGTGGAATTGTATCTCCCTGACACATGCCTTCTCATATTTTTTTTCGAGTTTTTATGTAAAGTAACTGTAGCAGATCCCTCTTTATATATCTCCACTGAGGGGGGGGGGGTCTCCTTGAGGTGGTGGTATGGCTTGAAGCGTGGCTGACAGTGCCACCTACTCAGGAGACCAGCCTACCTTTGTAGGGTTTCGCATTTGTTGGCCTCATGGACCAAGCACTCCCCATACATCACTGGTAGAGGAAGCCTCTTGGTGATTTTGCTTGTCCGTGACCATTTCCCACGTGTTTGCCGTGCGTGGTATCCCGTAATGCTGGGAGACGGGACTCCTGGAGGTTCAGTGGTGCTGCACGATGCACCCTACAGCTAGCAACACACCTCTTCGGTCCCCTATTCTGGCTAGACCGGAGGCCTGGTTGGGTCCGACCAGGTCAATCAGCAGGTCACTTTGGGGGCCTGGTGGCTCCTATCGTCCTGCAGTCAACCTTATCTGGGTCCCACAGTGGTTACCTGCGTATACTCCCTCACTACCTCTGTGGGCGCCAGTGGTGTTATCTCTGGCATATGACCTCCCCTTGTTAGGCTCAGTAGAGGGGAGGAAGAATGATTTTTTTTTTTTATAAGGCTGATTCAAATAAAAATGTTTTTGAACACGTAGCATGTCTCCGAACTTTCCTCAGAATCTTCCTCCCTCATTGCCACTCTGGAGTCGTTCCAGGCCCCTGCGGGCTTTCTTCCCCTGCCCTAGGATTCCACTGGAAATAGGAGCTCTGGGGTTCAACACAGAAGACACGTGCCAACCCCAAAGCAATGTTTCCACTGCCAAGGCTATGAACATTTTAGCCGATTTTGCCGCCGTGCACAGACTGGCCTTCCCGGTGTTTGTGTCTCCTATGGTGGATCAAATCATGCCAGTGACTGTCCAGGACCCTTTAAATGCTATCACTTTGCGGATTCTCATGCTGTAAATTCTAGAAACTGCCCTTGCAATTGCCTGGAAAAGGAGATTTTGTTCATTTGGACACATGAGAAGGTTACATTTCCTGAGGCTAAGAGGAGTGCAAAGACTCGCTTCTTCCGGCCCGAGTTTACTTATGCTGCTGTCCTTTTTGAAATGCCAGTGCACTGCCCTGTGTCTCAGAGGCTGCTTTGACCCATTCCAGTGCCCATTCCTTCGCCTAGTGATATTATTTAATAACAGAACAGAGAAAGGCAAGACAAATGAATAAAGAAAATAATCTATATTACCAGATTTCTCCATTCAGAAAAAATAATAATGTAACAATTCAACTTGAACTACTGTAGGTAAATGTTCAAAGGGAATCATCTCTGGGGAAGCGAGTTCCAAAGAGATGCAGTTTGGGAAGTAAAAGAATTCTGATAGGCAGAAGTCCTGGAATATGGCAGTGTGACATTGCAGTCATGAGTCCTACCAGATGCCCGAGTAGCACAGGGGAAGGCATGAGGGCAGCACAATGGATGCAACTTTGTGTGAACACTTGCCACAAAAGTATCTATAAAATAATGCAAGGGAGGCAACATTCCTTCTTACCTGTAGGGGAGATAATCTATTTGTTATAGTATGGTTATAAATAATTTTAACTAGTTTGTTATGAATTTTGTATAGTTGCTTTAGTGCAACCTCCTCACATCCACTCCACCATGGTGAGCAATATTCCAGCTGAGAGCGCGCATGACTCATACAGTATAGCCAACTGCTCGTCAGCGAAGAAGCTACTGTCTCTGTACAATAATCCAAGTTTCTTTAAGGCGATTTTAGCAAGTGACCGGACATGACAGGTCAAGCTGAGGTCATTGTTAAGTGAAACATCGAGAATATCAATACTTTTGGAGGCAGGAATATTAGCAGCATTGAAGGTAATATGAATTTGGCAATAGCTGTCTATTAGAAATTTGTATATATTTGGTTTTACGAGCATTAAATGAAAAGTTATTTTGCCCCCATACAGTGATCCTGGATTAATCTTGATTTACGGAGATTGCTGTATTGAGTTGTAAGTTAGAGATATTAAACATTGTGAATGGATGTTTAATTGTGACTGAACTGTGAAACGTTGACTCATCTGCGTATGAATGGATGGGATATGGGTGACAGATAAGCGATCATTAATATAAACTGACAAGCCAAATGGTTTCCTGTAAGCCAAGAAACCATTTACAACGCTGTTTGGTTGCCATATAACCAAACCATACGTGCTCCCTACGTGTCAACAAATGGGTTGGTGGAGGGTTAGTGCCCCTCCTCATAAAACAAATAACTCAAAGTCAAATGGCCACCCCTTACGGAATTATGGCGTCTTGCAGTAGATAGGTAGTAGTAGAGGATCCATGAAAGATAGTGTGTTAGGAAGTCTGTGGACACGAGAATCGATGAGAGTGTACTGAGATGGCATGGTCATGTGGAGAGAAGGGATACCAATGGAGCTGTGAAAAAGGTGTATCTGAGATAATTTGAAGGAAGGAGGAGGCGAGGTAGGCCAAGGAGCAGGTGGAGGGATATAGTGGATGACTGTGTGTGTGGAAGAGAAGTCTGGAAATCGATGAGGCCATGGGACTGACAAGAGATTGAGTTGGCTGGATGAATGTTGTGAAAAGAAGTGCATGATTAGGGTTTTGGCACCCCTTTTTTGACGTGACAGCTTCCGGGCTGACTCTATCAGATACATTTATGGGAAGCTACAGAATCTGGTGAAAATTTTTTGGCATATCAGAGACAGGATGCTAGGGGCTTGAATGATGAGTGAACGGAAGTGTGGCCCAGTGGATTGGCCAAACTTGGGCTGTCTGGACGTTGCTACTCCTTACCATGCCCCAAAGTGGGAAAGGAAGTCCAGATGATGATGATGAGGAGGAATAGGGTTGTAGCCAGTACTGATCTCTGTGGCACACCAACGCTAATTGAGTAGAAATTGGAATATACATCATCTACTTTTACTCTTTTCTTTCTGTCACTGAGATATGAGGAAATCAGAGGAACAAAAAACGTAGGTCCATAGCAAGGGAGTCTAGATAGAAGTGCATGTTGCCACACTATCAAAGGCTTTAGAAATATCAAGGACTACTACACGAGTTTGTCCATGTATAGTCGATTGACTGATGGATGGTATGAGTCAGATTAAATGTATGAATGGTGGATCTTTTGTGGCAAAAACCTTGTGTGTATCACTAATTAAGTTATGGGATACAAGATACTTAACTATGTGCTTATTCATTACGATTTCAGATACCAAAGGAAGATGTGATAGCTACTGGTCTGTAATCAGAGGGGTTAGAGGAACTTCCTTTCCTTGGAATTGGGTGGACATTGGCTTCTTTCCAAGAATTAGGGAATGAAGAAGTACGTATGCATGGTCTCAGTAATTTGACTAGAATAGAAGCAAGTTCTGGGGAGACCTATTTCAAAACAATTGGAGGAATTCCATGTGGGCCTGGAGTTTTGTTGGTTGGTAAATTTCTAGAATTGATTTTACATATCTAGTCTGTATTTTAAATGGAGCATTTTCGGGTGAGAGAAGTTCTAGAAATGGGACGTTCTGGCTGACTTCCTCAAATGTAGAATTTCTGGCCGTTTTACTGGCAAGGATATTCGCTTTACCACGCGGGCCATGTGTAATGTTACCATCTAAAGAATTCAGTGGGGGAATGGGTAATGACTGTTCACGTTATTATTGAAAGAAATGATAGTTGACCAAAATATTCTATTGTCATTAGGATTGTTTAGTAGTTTGGAATCGTGGTTGTGAAGAAAGTTTGAATTAGGAGATTTATGACTGCTTTTGGATAGTTACTACCAATTTTAAATTGACTGCGTGATTCAGATGATTTTTTTTTTTTAAGTAAGAGTTATATGCTAATGACTTTTAGGCTGTTGCTCTGGCACAACTGCTATCAAACCATTTTGTGGAGTCCGATCTTTTAGTGAACTGTTGACTTGGTATGATCAGTTACATACCAGCTTGTATTAAGTCATTAATGTGGGAATAGGTAGAATTGATGTCGCTAGAGAAGAGAGACTGCCAAGGCATTTCAGCAAGATAATTTCTGAATCCAGCCCAATCTGCCCTATAAAGTGCCATTAGGTCACCCTGATACGTTCAGAACACGGAGGTTTGGAGGAACTGACATTAGGACGCTGTCCCCAAGGTTAGTATTGTTTGTGAGACTGATGTTCACCCACCCTATACCCCTACTGTTTCTACCCCCATTTCGGTGGCTGATGGTTTGCGCACTTCCTTGGTGGTGGTGGATGTCCATATTGATGTGTTTCCTTCTCCTGCCTTGTCCAGTATGCTCGAGGCCCCATCTGTACCCGGCAAACGTCACTGTGGTTCTTCAGAGTCCTCTGAGTCTGAAGACCTGCTACCTAAGGTCTCTGTTGTTGAACCTTGGGTTGACCTCTTTCCTGTTTCCTTTGCCCCAGAGGCTGATGAGTTTTGCCAGGTGGAAGCTGCAGCTGATAGTTCGCCTGTGGTCCGGTCCCCACCTGGAGATGGTGTTGGACAGACCACTGGTGCTTCAAATCTGAAGCATGGGACGTCATCCTCACTGGGCTCTAGTCCTGTGGGCTCTCCATCCACTTCTGGGGTTTCTGGGGGTGGCACTGGCTGTTCTACATCACATAGGGTGGCCTCCAAGCCACTTTCCAAGCCAAGTGTTATTCCGCCTCACGTTTGCCTACGGATGTTCAGAATAGGGTGCAGGTTCCTGGTGCTGGGCAGTCTCTTCCCAAGGGCCTTCCTTAGCGATAATCCAAACCAGCTCACTTGTCATGAGGTGTACAGTCCTGCACGTAATCATTATCATCCCTCCACTATGGGTTCTATCCTCCACTTGAATTGTCAGGGTTTACGTGCTACCCATGAGGAACTGCGTGATCATGTTGCCAAGTTTACTCCTTAATGCACATGCAACCATGATACCATGGTTCATGTTACTATTCCTTCAGGTCCCTTTGGCTGCCATACTTTTGTTCTGATCTTTTGCCGGGCCGTAGTCGTCAAGGAGGTGCTGCCATCTTCCTTCACAAGGATATTCCATACAGTCATCTGGACATCTCCATACACATACAGGCTGTTGCTGTCCGGATGCTTTTAGGTCGGCAGTATACAGTTTGCAGTCTTTATCTTCCTCGTAGTGTTACTATTGAAAGGGTGGATCTGGAACATCTTATTCGTGGCCTTCCTTCTCATTTGCTGTCACTAGGAGATATGCATGGTCACCATTCACTGTGGGGTAACAGTGAGGTCAACCTTTGGGTGTTAGGCTGGTCTCTTTAGTAGAAGATGAGGAACTGGGCATGTTAAACTCCAATAAGGTGACTTATTTCCACACCCAGACTGAAACTTTTACTGCCATTGATTTGTCTGTATGCTCAGCTGACGCTGTTTTAGATTTTAACTGGGATATGTTGCCAGACCTGTATGGAGCTACCCATTCCCACTATTCCTAACAGATAGTGAAGGTGGACCTCAGCTTTTCTTTCTCACTGGCTTCTGGATAAGGTTGGCTGGCCACTTTTCATTGAAAAGTGGCCAGTCAGCCTTATCCAAAAAATTTTCAGGGAATTAAGTTCCACTGCCCTTTTCTGTCAGTGAGTTTGGCTGTCTTACTGAGTCGGTGTCTTATTTCGCTGATATGTTGTACTCATCAGCCCTGTTATTTTTTCCAAGAACCAGGGGTCAGTTTCTTAAATATCCAGTTCCTTGATGGAAATCATAGTGCAGTTCCACAGTGAGAGGGAAACAAGTCGCCTTCTTTTGACTTCGTCTTCATCATGGGGATCCCCAGTATTTGGTGGCATACCAGAGGGCGAGAGGACATATGAGGTGGGCGGGCTTTAAAGGAGATCAGGCATTCATCCTGGAAGGGTTATCTCTCCACCATCAATCTGAGGGCTTTCCTCACTCAGGTGTGGAACCGTGTATGGAAAATTCAAGGAACATTTACTATTTCCTCCCTTCCTGTTTTATCTGGAACAGTGGCTGATCCTTTCGCTGTTGCAGAGTTGTTTGTTGATCACTATGCACATGTGCCACAGAAGAATACAGACTCACCTTCGGCTTACCACATCAGCGCCTAAAATCTCATGGTCTCAGTTTTGCCCCTTCTGAGAGAGAGTCTTATAATGCCCCGTTTTCTATTTCCAAAGTGCAGGCGGCTCTGTGGCAGCGTCATGTTTCCTCTGCTGATTGTGATGGATTTCCTTATGTCTTTTTACGTCTCCTATCTGATAAGTTGTTTCCTTTTTTTGCTGCCATTGTTCAATAAGATCTGGTGTACTGGTGAGTTTCCAGGTTATTGGGGTGTTGCTGAAGTTATCCCCATCCCTAATCCAGGTAAGAACCACCTACAGGTGATGAATTATCAGCCCATTTGTCTGGTTTCTTATATGTGTAAGGTTATGAAAAAGATAGTCAATGTTAGATTTGTGTTGTTTTTGGAGAGGGGTGATTTCTTATCCCCTGCCATGTATGGTTTTCATAAAATGTGACCTGCCTCTGATGCCCTACTGTCCTTGGAATCTTCTGTGTCTGTGAGTCTTTCTTCACTAACCAACACCAGGTCATGGTATTCTTCAGTCTGGAGAATGCCTACGACATGGCATTTTACTTTCTCTTTATGAATTTGGTCTTCGTGGGTACTTGCTTATTATTATTCAACAGTTTTTATCTAACCGTTTCTTGAGGGTCCGAGTGGGAGGAGTGCTTTCTAATATCCGTGCACTTCAAGACGGGGTACCACAGGGGTGTATCCTTAGTGCTACTCTGTTGTGTCCATCAGCAATGTAATCAATGTACTTCCTGATGGTGCCCAAGGCTTATTATAGGATGACTTCTCAATTTCCTTTATTGCTTCTAGAATGTCTCTGACAGAGAGGAAGTTACAGGTGGCTCTTAATAGAATTTCAGAATGGGCTGAGACTCTTGGTTTCCGTTTTTCTTCAACACAGACAGTGGCTATGCACTTTTGTCATCTTTGGGGGTTCACCCAGACCCTGACTTGTATTATTATGATCGGACAATATCCTGTGTGGAAGAGATTTGTTTTTTGGGGGTCCTCTATTTGATAGACGCCTAACCTGGGTTCCTCATAATTATTGTTCTGTAAAGACAGATTGTATTAAAGCTTTCAGTCTTCTGAGGGTTTTGGGTCATACCTCTTGGGGTGCAGACCATCAGACCCTCCTTCTCTTGCATAGGTTTATTATCATTCCTTGTTCTTGAATATGGGTGTGACATATACTCTTCTGCAACATGTGCCCGTCTCCTTATGTTGGATTCTGTGCATCATGCTTGTGTACGTCTGGCAACTGGAGCATTCAGATCATCCCCGATTTCGAGTTTACTGGTGGATGCTGATGCCCTTTGTTTGGATTTAAGCTGCCAGTCATTGATGATGAGGTGTTGGTAAGGTTTTCACTGCGTTCCGGACTCAATTTCTTGTGCCATCATCTCCCAGGATTCCTGACGTGTTTATAGCACCCGTCCCAGTTTCCCGAAACCCTTTGGATACAGAGTTCGGTCTGTTATGTTAACCCTTTCTGTTTCAAGACAGTTTGTCCATATCGGATCCCGAGGGTGGGTTTCTGGCTACTCCCTTGTGTGACATTTTGTATGTCCATTGTTGGTAGAAAGGGCACACGACCTTCTCAGGTGTCCCTCTCGCGTTTTAGAACATGTCTGAACTCATAAGGGTTCTGTCCCTGTATATACAAACAGATCTAAGACTGTTACAGGGTGAGGCTTTGAAGTTGTCTTCCCTTCCTTCATTTGCGTAGGTAGCCTTCCTGCTATTGCTTCAGTACATACAGCGGAACTGGCTGCAGATCTATATGATCTTTAAATAACGTTTACTTGCCTCGAATTTAAAAGATCGAACTCTCCAAAATGGTTTGATGGCAATTGTGCCGGAGCAACAGCCCAAAAGTCATTAGCATATAACTCTTACTTAAAATCAAAAACATCTGAATCACTCTTCCAATTTAAAATTGCTAGAAATCATGCAAAAGCTGTATTAAATCTTGCTAAATCAAACTTTCTTCAAAAGCATCAAAACTACTTAACAACCCTAATGACAATAGAATATTCTGGTCAACCCTTAATTCTTTCAATAATAACTTTAACAAGTCATCTTCCATTCCCCCACTAAAATCTTCAGATGGCAACATTACAAATGACCCGCGTGGGAAAGCAGATATCTTTGTCAGTACCTTTGCCAGAAACTCTACCATAGACGATACCAGCCAGAATGTCCCAGTACTGGAACTTGATTCTCCCGAAATTGCCCTACTTAAAATACAGACAAGATACGGAAAATCCATCCTAGACAATTTACCTAACAACAAAGCTCCAGGCCCAGATGGAATTCCGCCAATTGTTTTAAAAAAGTATTCCCCTGAACTTCTCTCTGTCCTAGCTAAATTATACAGACTATGCATACGTACTTCTTTATTCCCAAATTCATGGAAAGAAGCCAATATCCACCCAATTCCAAAGAAAGGAAGTTCGTCTGACCCCTCCGATTACAGACCAATAGCTGTCACATCTTCTCTTGGTAAGGTATTTGAACCTTTAATTAATAAGCACATTGTTAAACATCTTGAATCCAACAACTTAATTAGTGATAGACAATATGGTTTTCGCCACGAAAGATCCACCATTGACATACTCAATCTCTTAACTCATACCATCCATCAATCACCCACAATCCCATTCACTCATATGCGGATGACTCAGCACTACATAGTTCATTCACACTCAGACACCTAGCTCTTGATATCTCTAAAGCTTTCGACAGAGTATGGCACCGTTCCCTGCTGTCCAAACTCCCTTGCTATGGACTAACATCTTTTGTTCCTTTGATTTCTTCATATCTTAGTGACAGGAAAATAAGAGTAAAAGTAGATGATGTATATTCCAATTTCCACTCAATTAACGCCGGCGTGCCGCAGGGATCAGTTCTGGCGCCAACCCTATTTCTGGTTCATATTAATGATCTCTTATCTGTCACCCACAATCCCATTCACTCATATGCAGATGACTCAGCACTACATAGTTCATTCACACTCTGACACCTATTTACAAAGTCTAATATCTCTACCTCTCAACTCAGTACAGCCATCTCCATAAATCAAAATCTATCTACGATCAGTGAATGGGGACAAAACAACCTTGTCTCTTTTAATGCTAGTAAAACTAAATATATACAGTTTACTAATGGACAGATATTGCCAGATTCGTACATTACCTTCAGTGGTGGTAGGTGGTGGCGACCATCATCCACTCACTTGATGTAGTGCTGCCTACTTCTTTCTTAGCCTTTATCATTCTTTTTCTGTGCCTCCCCTCCTCTCTTCCTATTTCTCGCATCTTTCCTTTCACTTCTTATTGCTTTTCTTTCCTTTACAGGTGGCTTTACATTGAGTGACAAGCCAAATGGTTTCCTGTAAGCCAAGAAACCATTTACAACGCTGGGTGGTAACCATATAACCAAACCATACGTGCTCCCTACGTGTGAACAAGTGGGTTGGTGGAGGGTTAGTGCCCCTCCCCTTAAAACAAATAACTCAAGGTCAAATGGCCACCCCTTAAGGGATTATGGTGTCTGGAGATAGATAGATAGAGATAGATAGCTACTAATATTCCCATTTCCAAAAGTATTGAAATTCTTGGCATCTCACTTAACAGTGCCCTCAGCTGGACCTCTCATGTCATGTCACTTGCTAAAACCGCCTCAAACAAACTTGGATTATTGTACAGAGTCCGTAACTTCTTCGCCGATGAGCAGTTAGCTAAAATTTATGAGTCATGTGCGCTCTCAGCTTGAATATTGATCACCCTTGTGGAATGGTTGTGGAGAGGTTGCATTAAGACAACTAGACAAAATTCAGAACAAAGCTGTTAGAATCATTAACAACCCTGTCATTACATATAAACTACCTCCCCTGCATGTAAGAAGGAATGTTGCCTCCCTTGCATTATTTTACAGATATTTTTTTGGCAAATGCTCAGACGAAGTTGCGTCCATGGTGCCACCTATCCATGCCTTCCCTCATGTTACACGGGCATCTGGTAGCGCTCATGACTGGAATGTCACTCAGCCATATTGCAGAACTTCTGCCTATCAGAATTCTTTCATTCCCCGAACTGCATCTCTCTGGAATTCGCTTCCCCAGAGTTGTTTCCCTCCAAATTTCAACCCACAGCTGTTCAAGTCTAACTGTTACAGATATTTTATGAACGGAGGATGCCAGTAATCTGGTGTATGGATTTTTTTTTTTTAACTCATTTGTTTTTCCTTCCTGCGTTCTGTTATTTATATATAAAAAAAAGAATTTGCTTTTCTGATTTTTAGGGACTCCCTTAGTGCTCTGTCTGCACAGGAGTCTTTTAATGTATCCCATGCTGGTATTATAAATTTTAGAGTGTTTTTTTTTCTTTGGCGTCTTTGCTGTCGTGTGGACATCTGTTGGGTTCCCACACATATTGGTATGGTGAGCAAAGAGTGGGCAAATATTTTAGCTAAAGCTGCATCTTCTGAACGGCCCCCTACCAACTGCCTGCATCCCGTTTCCAACATTGTACCTTCCTCGAAGTACGCAATTCGTACATTTTGGCATAGACAGTGGGATGTTGTTGCTCCAAGTTGAAAGAAATTTTTCAGTGAGCGGTTTTGCCGATGGTTCTCCCCTCCAAGCCTCGGCGATTGGAGGTGGCTCTTTCCAGGCTTTGCATTGGCCCCTATTGGCTTACACACAGGTTCTTGATATGTGGTGGGACTGAATCGTATTGTGATGATTGCCTTGTTCACTTTACTGTCCGTCACTTGCTGGTCGAGTGTCCAAGTCTGGGGGACCTACGTCAGAGATTCCTCCATAGGAATAAGGGGACGGATGGTGCCTACTGTCTGTCCTCAGTGCTTGGAGAAGCCTATGGAAATTTTACTGATTTTTTTTTTCCTTCATGATGCAGGCCTCCTTCGACTTGAACAGGTAATTCATATCATATACACTGTTCTTTTGTCATTTTAAGTATTTTATTTCTAATAAAGATAATTAACCTTTTAAGTGTGCAATATTTTTTTCCGGCGTCCTTTACCTTTTTGTTGGGTGGCATATGACCCTTGCAGCTGCGCCGCCAGTTATTTTTTATATTTAATAGTCAATCAGTTGGTTCCTCTTTGTATATGTTTTCGAGCAGTTTTACAACGTTCTCATTTACTCATTGTTCTTGCATTGAATTTTAATTGCTGTGTGCTCCACAGAGTCGAAAGCCTTTTCATAATCAACAAAGCCTAAGCACAGTGGTTTACCGTATTCTGTGGTTTTCTCATTTACTGTACCTGAATCATTGTGCGTAAATGATCAGTAGTCGAATACCCACATTGGAATCCTGCCTATTCACGAAGTTGGTTTTCTTCCAAATATCCTGTATTCTGTTCGTAAAGACTTTATTTTGTAAATGACTGATAATTGGGGTCTATAGTTACTAAGATCTTTTGAGTCGCCTTTTTTGTAAAGTAAAATAACTGTTGCATTGCACCATATTTGGAAATTATTTTCCATGAGTAAATAAATGGGCGAGAATGTTTTCTGCTTCTACTCCTGCTGCCGATACTAATTCTGCTACTGTTCCATCTTCGGGGGCCGCCCTCTTTTCATACTTTGAAGAGAAATATTTACTTCATCTTGTGTCACCTCAAGTATTTCACTTGTGTCAACCGAAAAGTTAGCCATGGGTACTATCGCCTTTGATGAATACAGTTCTTTGTAGAATTCTTCAAGCCTCTTCACAGTCTTACCTCAGCATTTAAAGACTTCACTGTTTTTGTCTTTAAGTGATAAAATTTGGTGCTTTCCTAGTGCCATTTGACTTCAGACCTGTTTCAGACTTTTTATATTGTTGATGGTTTCTTTGCTATGATCCATGTTTTTCTTTCATTTTCCTTCTCTCTGTCTCTTGTTCCGCTTGTTCTTTTTCATCATTCATTGTTTTTGCTTTCATTTCTATTCTTTTCATCAGATCGAGTGTTTTTTCTGAATACTTCTTGGCTTTGGTTGTATTAGTTTTTCGTACTACCTCCGCTGATTGTCTTAGCACTTTTGTTTGTCTATCAATCAACTCAACAATGTCACACTCAGTAAAGCTCAGAGCCTAAAATATGTTCGTAATTTCTAACTGAAAGGCTCCTTTGTTTTCCATTAGTTTTATTGGGCATATATATATATATATATATATATATATATATATATATATATATATATATATGCCCAAAAAAACTAATATATATATATGACCCATTGTGGTACAGTGGTAGAGTGTGTGTTTGCGTACATGGCAGAACCAGGGTTCGCGCCCTACCAGGGTAATAAACTTTGGGAGTGTTCACCCGGCCACGTGCTGCTTTGCGGGACATAAGGGGTACTGTGGTTGAACCAGTGCTGCATAATAATTATAAAGTATGCTTTCTCCCAGTCTGCTTGCACGGGCCGATTACACTTGGTTCACATAATACACACACATCCAAAGCCACTCCAACATTACAGTCACAGTTGCAAGCACTTCTTACCCTACTTACAATCTCTACAAGACAGCCTAAGCCACTTGGTGGAGATACATAGGCTGTATCGTCCCCCCTTCAGTTGGGATAGGCCGGTCGTGCAGTGGATACTCAAACAGCTGATGATGATGATGATATATATATATATTCATAATCATCTTTCTTTCACTTCTGAAACTGAGTCTGGCGTTGCAATCCAACAGGTCACTTCCTATTTTTACTTTATTGATAACCGTAAACTTTACGATTGTTATTATCCCCAGTAATGAAATATATATTTTTCTCCATTTAGACTTTTCCAGGTCCATTTTCTCCCTGATCTTTTGTGAAAGAATGTGTTTAATGTTCTTATACATTTCAGCAAAATTTGCTATGTTTTTCATCTTTCATTCCTTTCTCCCACTCCAAAAAATTTTCCGTACATGCTTTTCCATTTTTCGATTACCCTACTTTTACATTGAAGTCTCCCATGAATATAGTATATATGCAGGGCTGGATTTACCTACATGTGGGCCTCAGGCCAGACTCATCAGTGGGCCCTCAAATTTATAGAAATGTTTGCATGTTATAATAATCAATCAATCAATCAATCAATATATACAGTATATATATATATATATATATATATATATATATATATATATATATATATATATATATATATATATATATATATATATATATATATATATTGTACTGTAATATTTTTTGTACTTATTGTAATTATTTGTAGTTATTGTACAAGAGCCCCATACTCCAGGCCCTATACTTATTGTACCAGAGCCCTTATGGTTGTGAGTATATAATATAATGATATACTCAGTGTACACTTGAAACAAGGTTGTAAGCTGGCACACTGCGTAACAGATTAGTTTCAGTGGGCCTCCAGATACTGGTGGGCCCTAGACCAATAGCCTACATGGTCTATTGGTAAATCCTGACTTGTATATATGGACTTTTCTTCTTTCATATTCTGGCAGATGTCATCATAGAAGGTTTCTGTTTCTTCTTCTGAGTATTGAGAAGTCAGTCCATATACTTGCATTATTTGAGGGTGCATTTTTTGTACACTGTAATTGCAATCCATGGTACGCTGTCAGATACACCTGCTGAACTTAATAATGTTCTCTGCAAGATGACTGTTAATTAGAAATCCTACACTACTACCTCCTTCATTTTGCCTTCCTCTGTAGAAAAATAGGAGATTGCTGTCTTGGAGCTGAATTAATTTTTCGAATTAATGCTTATTCTTTTCTGTGGATCTCACTCAGAACTACAATATTCCAACCAATGGTTTCTAATATAATTATTAAGTTACCTAGTTTGCAATCTTCTGTGAGGCTTCTTACATTGTCTGTGTAAATCTTCATGGATTTCAATTTCTTTAATGCCCCAGTCACTAATTTGCAGAGACAGTCCCTGCTCACTTTCAGTTGCACACTGCCCAAAGGCGCAGGAAGCGGTGCGTATGGGCCTTTAGTAGCAGATGATCCAACAGGAATGCCCATCAAATTATTTACAATTTATGTTTGGTTCGGAGGATGGAAATAAATAATCTCACCTATGCCACATAGTTTCTTGTGAGATGTAATGTTTGTGTCAACTTATTCAGCATATTCGGTAGAACCCATATATATATATATATATATATATATATATATATATATATATATATAATATATATATATATATATATATATATATATATATAAATTTATATATACATGTATATATATATATTTATATATACATGTATATATATATATATATATATATATATATATATATATATATATATATATATATATATATATGTATATATATATGTATATATATATATATATATATATATATATATATATATATATATATATATATATATATATATATATATATATATATATATATATACACACAGAGAGAGAGAGACGCCTTAATCTTGTAAGGGATGGTCACAAACAACTCGCCTCCATGTCGCTCTGTTCCCCCGCCATTTCATTGCCCTGCTCCTAGCTCACACACCCCTCTCTCATATACCTCTCCACTTCATCACTTCATATCATCCTCGGCCTCCCCCTCCCTCTACCCCCCTCCATCTCACTCACATACACTCTTCTCGTCAGTCTCTCACTCTCCATCCTCTCCACATGGCCAAACCACCTCAGTGTGTTTCTCCTAACGCTTCCTATCACATCCACATACACACCACAATGCTCTTTCCCTTCCTCATTTGTCAGTCTGTCTCTCCATGTGACTCCATATGCTCCTCCAAGATATCTCATTTCCAGTGCTCTCACTCTTGACTTCTGTCCCTCCAGCAAGGTCCAGGCTTCACTTATATACGTTAGAGTTGATATCACAATACTGTCATGTAGTAGCTTTTTTAACTTCATGCTCACTTCCCTGTTTCTTATCACCGCTTCCAGGGAACCAGCAACCTTTCTTCCCTGTTGTACCCTCTCAAGCACTTCATCCTCTAATCTTCCATCCTTATTCATCACACTATCCAAGTACTTAAATGCTCACACTTTCCATTCCCTCCTCATCCAACCTCACTGTACGTTCACTGACTTCACTTCTCTCGAAGACCATCACTTTACTGTTCCCTACATTCACCTTAGATTCCGTTTCTTACACACTCTCCCAAAATCATTCCCCAAGGCATGCAACTCCCCTTCGTCATCATTAACAACAGAGTATCATCTGCAAACAACAGTACTGGTAGTTTTCAAGCACTGCCGTCTCAGTAGGGCCGCTCCAACATCCACTGCCCTACCTTGTATCTCTTTTATAACCCCATCCATATACAGATTAAACAACCATGGAGACATGACACATCCTTTTTTCAATCCAACCTTCAAATAAAAAAATTCACTCAGTTCACAATCCACACGCACTGCTGCCTTAGCACCCTCATACATACTCTTCGCGGCCTTCAACAACTTCCCTTCTACTCCATATATTCTTAATACTTTCCACAATCCTTATCTATCCACCCTGTCATATGCTTTCTCCAGATCCATGAAGGCTGAATACAACTTCTTTCCCTTCCCTAGAAACTTTTCCACTAAAGATTTAGGAATGAATATTTTATCTACACAGAACTCTTCCCTTCCTAAAACCTTCCTATTCTTCTTCAACTGATGCCTCTGTTATTTCCCTAACTCTGTCAGTCAGTATCCGTCCATATTCTTTTCCTATTACACTAAGAAGGCAAATGCCCCTGTGATTACCACACACTTCTTTTTCTCCTTTTTCTTTGTCCAGGGGAATAATTATATATATAAATATTCCCCTGGCATTCATGGCAAGGATGTGTTTTGGGCATTCATGGATCTAGAGAAAGTGTATGATAGAATAGATAGGGAGGCTTTGTGGACTGTTTTAAGATTGTATGGACTTGATGGTAGGTTACTAAAAGGGGTGAAAGGTTTTTATGTAAATAGTAGGGCGTGTGTAAGAGTGGGAAATACTGTGAGTGATTGGTTTCCCGTTAGGGTGGGGCTGCGGCAGGGTTGTGTGATGTCGCCTTGGTTGTTTAGTATTTATATGGATGGTGTTGTACATGAGGTGAATGCAAGAGTTTTAGGTGGAGGTCTGAGTCTGGTAAATGTTGATGGTAGAGAGTGGAATCTGAAGCAGCTGCTGTTTGCAGATGATACTGCACTGGTGGCTGATTCAGAGGAGAGATTGAGACAGTTGGTAGAGGAGTTTGGAAGGGTGTGTGAAAGGAGGAAATTGAAAGTAAATGAGAATAAGAGTAAAGTGATAAAGTGTATGAGATCAATAGATGGTAGGAGGATGAATATAGTTTTGAATGGTGAGTTGCTTGAGGAGGTAGAGTGTATAAATATTTAGGGTCACATGTTGCTGTGGATGGAAGAATAGATGCAGAAGTGAAGTTTAGAATGAATGAAGTAGGAAAGGTGTTGGTAGGAATGAAAAAAGTGTTTAGATGTCGTTCGCTTAGAATGGATGTAAAGAGAAGGCTGTATGAGGGTGTTGTGGTACCGACTGCGTTAAATGGGGCTGAAACATGGAATATGGGTGTAGCATAGAGGAAAAGTTTGAATATAATGGAGATGAGGTGTCTGAGGAGTATGTGTGGAGTGACACATATAGATCGAGTGAGAAATGATGAAGTGTGAAGAACTAGAGTTGTTCGGGAGATGGCTGATCGAGTTGAGCAGAGGGTGTTGCGATGGTTTGGGCATATGGAGAGAATAGATAATGAGCGATTGGTGAAACTAGATCTGATGTGAGAGGTGTTAGGCTGAGAGGGAGACCACGAATAGGATGGATGGACAGTGTGAAGAGAGCGTTGGATGCGAGAGGGATGTCTGTTGAGCAAGGAAGAGTGGCTGTACGTGACAGAAATAAATGGAGAGATATTGTGAATGAATAAATGATGACTCAGCCCTGAGGAGATATTCTCCTGCATTTGGTCTGATCAGCTAATCAGGTCAGGTGCGGGTAAGGGGATGAGTCTAGTATGATGTAACAGGGGTAAACCAGCTCTGCTGTCGGGCCCTGCTGCGGATGTCACTGATTGCACTGAGCAGTTGACCCTCGTGCGGTGTGGTGTGGTGAGGATCTGTCCCTTCTCCACTTTGGGGGTAAAATGCGAATGAATGTGTTTGAATGGATGAGTAAATTGGGAGTGAGTCGTCCTGTCATCGCTACCTCCCTTTCCTTGGGGGATGCAGCCTAGGTATATATATATATATATAGGGGGTCTCATGATCCACGCCAACCAAGATGGTACCTGCCATATCTGAAAAGTCGTCACCTATCAACCACCTGTGGATGCGTCAGGTAGCAGTCGATCCTGCCCCTAGACTAATGATTTACTTGAGACATATTTTCAGCTACTGGTATACGAGTTCACATCCTGAAGATGTTGAGCAAACTGCATGTTGAAAGGGAACTCATTCACCTTGCTCTGAAAGTGTAGGGATTCAGTATAACCGTCATTATGCCCTTCACTACGTAAGATCTCCACAGTTGAATGAAATAGGTTGTTTGTTGCTAGAATAAACTAATACATCGTAGTGAACGGTTTAATAGATATGCAGTGGTATCCTGCTGCCAAACAAAGAAATTAATCTGACACTAATGCACTTTATACAAAACAATTAATTAATAATGTGAAGTACTGTAGAAATTATTATATTTTTTTTACCTACCGATTAGAATTCCTCCCGCTGGGTAGTAGTCAGAATTATCCTTAAACTCCTTCAGTAAAATATGTCTTGGAAAAAAGGTAATAACTGCCAAGTGAGAGCAAGGCTAATATCAAGTAGGTATGCACAAAACATTTAGACTCTCAAGATCGAATACACAAGCATGTTTTATTGTTTTTAAAGCAAAACTTTTGCCTTTGATCTGAACACACAATGGCGGCGGTTTCTTAATAATCTTTAAAAGTTTTGTTCTGTGACACTTTTCTGTAATCACAAACCAAGACTGGCTGGCAGTTGATCGAGGCTCGAGACTTAAGAGATGTCCCGCGAATTTCGTATTATTCGTTGAGATCCACAATGATTATTTGGCAGTTGCTACAACATTAACTTCTGAAGAATAAAAAGGAAGAGGAAATGCATTCCAAGACTCGATGATTCACCGTGCGAAATAAGCTGTGGGCAAAGAAATGAACTGACGTTTCTGGGATAGCGTGCCGTCTCCTGTCTCTATACTCCAGTATATAGTTCCGAGATGACGTATTCTCTGACGAGCTTTGGCATCCACTTTGCTCTCCTGTTGCCAGCGGTGAATCCATCTGTAAACCGAGGAGACACTTGCATCATTCGCCAGGGCAATGTCTCTCACCGATACGCCTTCCAGCCACATCCTCACTATATGCAAGCGATCTGCCATCACAGATGGGTACAGGATTAGGCACTTACGAATGCAATTTACAGTGTCAGACAAAATACTCATGCAGCGTTATTTATGTGTTAAGGTATGATAAAAAAAAAAAAAATAGCCCACAGTAAACCATTATTAATTTCTTGAAAGATCTTGTGAAGTTGCAGCAACAGAGGAGTATATTTGCTCTCTCTCTCTCTCTCTCTCTCTCTCTCTCTCTCTCTCTCTCTCTCTCTCTCTCTCTCTCTCTCACACACACACACACACACACACACACTCACACACACACACACACACACACACACACACACACACACACACACACACACACACACACACACACACACACACACACACACACACACACACACACACATTTACATACATAACTCACGTATTCGCTTATGTACTTCAAAGCTATCCTTCTGCTACAGATGGCAAGATGACTCCTATATCTACTTGGATGGTGTGTTTCTCATTGTCTTTGCTGCCAACGTTTGTGACTGGGCTGACCAATGCTGAATCCCCCCAAACTGCCATACGTCGGCATGTAAAATCCGGATCTGCTGGGAGCGCTCTGTATTGGATGTGTCTTCATTGTCTACGTTCTTCTCTGGTCTGGTTCCAAGCTCATCAAGATGAATGTTTCCTTCTCTGCAAAGGGCCTGTTATTTTTCCTTGTTTGAGGAATTTGTTTCAAGATCTTTTGGTATGATGAAGCATTTGTTCAAGGTTGTCCCTATATAATCTTCATATCTCTTTGTTCTCCTGCGTTGCGACGTGCTGCAGGGAGTTCACCATAAAGAAACTGCGTGGGTAGGTGGTGTGCTGGCATGCAGAACATGTGCCTGACCCATCTCAGATGTTTATTTTTCCCTAGCATGGTTTCTATGCTTGTTGATTGCATTGGAGAACTTGTGAGAAAGGGACTTTATCCTCTCATGTATGCCCAAAAAAGCGTTGTAAATGTCGGATATGAAACGACTGAAGCTGTTTGATATGACGCTGGTATGTAGTCCAAAATTCATCTCCATTTAAGAGGGTGGAGAGGCATACAGCTGTATATACCATACCTTTGTCCCAGTTCTCTAGTTGGTGTTTTCAGTGACACTGGGTCTGGGACGTCCAGAAAGGCTGAGATGTGGTTGTTTCGTGCAAGGACTTCTGCATCAATGTTATGTTTATCTGTGAGCACACTTGCAAGGTAGGTAAAATTTTTCACTGTAGTAACTAGTGGGTAGATATGTGAGGAGATAACCCCAGTTTACTTGTAGTTGGTAACAGGAGATAAAAATGAGTACTGGGATTTCGTAGTAGTTTTTTTCTTCAAAAGGGAAAGCTCAAGAATTTTTACTAAGTTCGTCTCACAAGAGCGTCTTGAGGTGAGAGCGGTTTTATGCCTGCTAACTTCTCTCGCTTTACCCCCCTTCTTGCTCTCTCTCTGCTCCAGTCTCCTAATTCATTCAGACCTCTCCTCCTCTTTCTTTCCGTATATAAAAACTTCCATCACGTGGTCTATACTACGGTCGAAAGTTCTAGAAGCCTGTGTGTGTGTGTGTGTGTGTGTGTGTGTGTGTGTGTGTGTGTGTGTGTGTGTGTGTGTGTGTGTGTGTGTGTGTGTGTGTGTGTGTGGTCACGAGGCATTGTTTGTGGGCTATTGTGCTGTGTGAGACATTCCTGAGAGGTGCGAATGTCATTTCCTTTGGCCCTTAGGTTTGACATTGACCTAACCTCTAGGCTATATATGTATGTTGCTAGCTATTACGTATTAAGATATTTTAAAGTCCTGACACCATTTTACGTGTTAGCCATTTACCTGAAATGCATGAGGCACTGCTAGGTTGTTTCCCTGAGATATTATTATGCTTTACAGACAGTTATTTAGAGCCCATTGCATGATATATACTAGAAAGGATGGCAAAACTCTACTGTAGGACTTCTCGGGTATGTGCAGGGATAGCACATTCATCAGCGAATTGTAGCTCTAGAATATAAGCCAAATCTGTCTTCGACTGTGATTGAAATTACCTTCTAGACGAAAATTTATTTTTATTTCATCATCAGAAGTAGACTGTAGCACCAGTCAAGCAGGTCGGTACTCCTAAGGTGGATAGGAAGCTTATGACAGGGAGAGCTGGAGCTCTCGTTTTATCAGCCCTCGGGACTAGCTACCGACCATCCCCTTTTGCTGAACTTTTTCAGTGTATCAGTAACACAGGGAGTAGGCCAGCATACTGTCCAAATTCCTCTAATTCTTAGCGCAAAACTACATGCAAATTGCACACTTCACTTCCTATTCAAAATTTAACAAAAACAATGGCATCTAATAACCAAGTCCAGAGTCCGGGAGGGGGGGGGGGGAAGAGGACATAAATGCCCCCACCATCCATCCCTCTCCCGGTGACGACCCATTGAGATGCCTGGAATCACTGTTTGACTCACTTTTTCTCCATTCTGCAACATTCGCGGAAAACTTTCTCTCTGTTCAGCACCACCTCTCCTCCTCTAAACCTCACCTTCTCTTTCTAACTTAGACTCAGCTCTCTGAGGCAACTGACAACAAACCCTTTTCTGTATCCTCCTACTTTCTCTATACTAGTTTCAAAGCCAAATATGGCTGTTGTGTATATGTACGCAACAACGTATCTTGCTCTTCTGATTTCTATACGCTCTTGCTTCAGCTTTCCTGTCATTCTCTTACTAAATATATCCGCTGTTTACTTATCCCCTAATTCTACTGACTATTAAAAATTCTTCAACTATATTTCTTCTAAGATGGAACACATCCTATCCATTACTCCCTTCTCTGAAATCTCCATTCTAGGAGATTTAAATGTTCACCACCACCTTTGGCTCTCCTCTCCTTTTACTGATCCACCTGGTGAACAAGCCTACATCTTTTCTGTCGTTAATGACCTAGTGAAGCTTGTACAGCACCCTACTCGGATTCCTGATCGCCTTGGAGCGAGTCCCAACATACCTGACCTCTTCCCTACAAGTAATCCTTCCGCTTATGCTGTTAATATTTCCTCTCTGTTGGGCTCCTCCGATCACCATCTTATCACGATAATTCTTCTTATCGCTCCAGTAAGACCTGTGGACCCTCCCAACAAGCGTCGTTGTTGGCATTTTGGAGCTGCTGATTGGGAGGCCCCGAGGCAGTACTTCTTTGATTTTTCCTGGAATGATTATTGCTTCCATGGCCAGGAGCCACCTGAGTGTGCCTTACACATTGCAGAGGTTATTCTTTCGGGAATATAAGCATACATTCCTTTCTCACATCCTTTGACTAATGCAAAAATAACTTGGTTTAATCATGCTAGTTCTAATGCTCTCCACAACAAGAAGAAGGCCTATTAACGATGCCAGAGTCAACTCACTCATTGAATCTCATCTCTTTTCTGTTTCTGCCCGGAATCGTGCAAAGTCTGTTCCTTGCTCTGCCAAAAATAACTTCATTCGTACGTTATGCTCGTAACTCTCCAACTCAAATTCTTCCCTCTCTTTCTGGCGCCTTGCCAAAAATCTTTCTAACAACTTTACCTCGACATCCTTCCCTCGTCTTTTCCACTCTAATGGTTCTATAGCTATTTTTGTTTACTGATAATGCAGAAAACATTGCTCAGACTTTCTCGTTCATATCCACCTTAGACGATTACAGTAGTGTTCCTCCATCACTTCCCCCCTCTGACTTCCACATGGCTGTGATTAAAATTTCTTCAGCTGATGTATTTTCTGTCATCACTGGCACCTATACTAACATGGCAAATGGGCCTGATGGGGTTCCTCCTGTTGTCCTCATGCACTGTGCTTCTGTGCTTACACCCTGCCTTGGTAAACTCTTTTGCCTTTGTCCATCAACTTGTTCCTTTCCTTCTTGCTGGAAGTTTGCTCTCATTCATCCTGTCCCAAAGAAGGGTGATCATTCCCAACCCTCTAACTATCACCCATTTGCTTTAACATCCTGTATTTCACAAGTTTTCGAGTCTGTTCTTAACAAAAAATATTTAAAGCGTCTTTCCTATCACAACCTTCTTTCTGATAATCAGTACAGGTTCCATCAGGAATGCACTACTGGCAATCTTCTCACCTATCTTTCAGATTCCTGTCATCCTCCTTTCGAGACTATGGCGTGAGCTTTGCCATTGCACTTGACGTCTCAAAGGCATTCGATCAAGTTTGCCTTAATCTCAGATCTCCAAACTACCCTCTTATGGTTTCTGTCCTACTGTGCCTTTATCTCTAGCTTCCTCTCTTGTAGTTTTATAGCTGCTGCTGTAGTCGGCCACCATTCTTCTAGAGCTATTAATATTGGTGTTCCTAAAGGTTCTGTCCTATCACCAACTCTCTTCCTTTTATTCAACAATGACCTAAGCTGTACATCTAACCCTATCTACTCTTATGCTGATGACTCCACCCTTCACCTTTCCATTCGTTTGTTGTAGCGTCCGTCTCAGCATTTACTTCCACAAACATGGGAAGAGGCTATGGTACACTTAATGTCTGACTTGGTTCATATCTCTGATTGGGATAAAAGTAATCTTGTTGTTTTTAATGCATCAAAAACTCAGTTGTTACATCTATCAACCCAGGAACATCTTCCACAGGAGTACCTTCAAATTTTTTACGATATGCGGCTTAATCCTGGATCATCTTTAAGTATACTTAGGGTTTCATTCTCTTGGGATTTGTACTGGAAAGAACATATTACCTCTCTAATAAAATATGCCTCGAAGAGAATTGGTGTGCTAAGCTGACTCCATGCTTTCTTTACCCCTGCACAGTTGATGTCTTTATACACGTGTTTTATTCACCGTTGTGTAGAATACAACTCTCATGTTTTGGGATACTCCCTACATACAGCTCTTCTCAACAACGTGGAGTCAAAGGATTTTTGTCTCATTACCTCTCCTCCTCTTCCTGGCTCCCTTCAATCTTTGACTTTATGCCGCACTGTTGTATCTTTATCTCTTTTCTATCGCTATTTCAATGGTCACTGTATCTCTGAACTGTCTGTTTGCATACACCCACCACTATGTTGGGCGTGTAACACCAATCTAGGATCAAACTCTTATCCCTTTTCTGTCCAGCTCTTTAATGCAAAAGTTAACCGTTACTCCCGGTCCTTCATATATGCACCAGGTCAATTCTTGAACCATCTTTCTCTGTTTGTGTTTCCTACTGCCTATGATCTCCAGTCTTTCAAACGCAGTGTGTCCAGGCAGCTTGAAATTTACGGATCTTGAACTTGGCTCTCTGTTTTTTTTTGTTTTTGTTTTTTTTTGTTTGAGGGAACAATTTGCAGGCTCCTGGCCTTTGGTTCCTTCTTCCTAGCATTATTTTTTGTGACTTAATGGGGTGACTGCAGTGAGGTTGCTGATGACAATGACAGGAGCCAGTACACATCCCTGCTTTACAATCACGTCCACATTGAATGGTTTGGATTTGCTCCCACCTATGGATACACAGCATTCATGTTGCCATGCACACTCTTTAGGATGGTATACAATATTTTTTATACTCCAAATTTTGAAAGATCATTTCATTAAACTTCTCGCTTGACCGTGTGAAATACTTTTGCAGGATAAGTGAATGCAATATATTGTTTGTGATTCTGCTCATGGCATTTCTCTTGTGTCTGCCTGACAACAAACATCCTATGATCAAAGCACAGGTACTTCTTTTTTCTTTCTTTCCTAAATTCACATTGTGTTTCAGAGGGTGATGACTTAGATGTTTTGTTAGCCTGGATAACCATATGTTGGTTAGTATTTTGCTAGCATTCAGTAGGATGAATATACCTCTGATGTTATGACAATCTGGTCAGTCTTCTTTCTTCTTTCAGATGGTTTAAATGGTTACAATATCAGAATTAAGCCATTCCAGTGGAATTCGTTCTTGATTCCAGAGAGTTTGGTATTGTCGAGGCACTGGTGGCGTTTCTAGCCACCCACTTTCATTAGTTCAAAATGTATTCTGTCAGGTCATATATATATATATATTTTTTTAAATAGAGAGAGAGAAAACAGATGGCCTGAACAGTTTTTGCAAGCATAGATGAGACGTTGAGATCTGCTGCTTGAGGAATATTTGGGATGTAATCAAGGATATTAGCGTCCCTGGGTTTCTTCGATTCAGTAAGGTTTTGAAGTGTTATGTCCTCATTTCCAGGATTTCTTTCTTTGTCTTTCAGGAGCAATTCATATATAAGGAAACCTGTGTTTGGTTTGCCCATAGATAGTTTTTACTGGCTTCCAAAATCCATGCTGGTCATAAATATCAGCCCTTTTGCAGCTCTTTTGCTTGTGCAGTCCACCGTTTGTCCTCCATGTCAGACAGTTTCCTCTGGTTTTCACTTCTGATATTCAACTTCTCAGATTCTGGAATTTAGTTTTTATGGTTAAGAACCAAGGATGAGCAAGCCAGTTGTCATGTGCTGTATTCTTCATTGCAAGTACATAATGTAATCAACTTTTCATGAAACCAGTCTTTATGGCGGAGAGTGAAGAATCCTAATGTTTCTTCTGCAGTGCATTGAAGCAGTGTCTTAATATCTGGCCACTCTGCGTCTACGTTTGTTGCATTGTTGTCTGGGTCATGTGGTGGGCATTGAGTGATTTTGTCTGTAATAGTCCTGTGGATGGTGTTAAACGTCGCTGCATCCTTTAAAATACTATAGTTTAGTTTCCTGGAGGATGGTCTACGGTGCATTTCTGGGCAAATGACTAGTTGCGGTTTAGTGAGTAAAAGGTTACGGTCTGTTGAGTGCTCATTACTTCTCATGGCTTTTGTAATAAGAACTTCTCTTCAATCTCGCTGCCTTATACTGGCATAATCAACTTGATGCCAATGTCTAGATTATGGGTGCATCCATAGGTGTTGTGTTTATTTTTAAGTTGAAAAATGGTGTTCTTGATGACCGGACTGTGTTGTGAGAATAATGAAAGAAGTCTAAGGCCATTGTTGTTCACGTTATGAACACCATGGCAACCTATATTGCTTGCCAGAGATGATTATCTTTTCCTATTCTGGCAATAAAATCTCCAAGCAGGGTGAGTTTGCCATTATGTGGTATTAGGCAAATGGTAGCATCCAGACAGTTGTTATAGTAATCTTTGACAGTGTCCTCAGAGTTAAGTATTGGGGCATAAGCACTGATGCATGTTGTGTACTGGCCTTTAAAGAAAGATATGTGCAAGGACATCAACATCTCTGACATACACACAGACGATTCTTCGATCTTTTATAGTAGGTTGTATAGGCATCCCCTCCAGAAAAATTTATATTCTCCTTCTGCTTCCATTAGATTGCCCTTTCGTGAGAGGCGATTCACAGATAAGGCAGCAGTGTCAATTCATTATCTTTTCTGCACATGGGCATAAGGGCAGTCCTATGGCATGGTCACGTGTCTTTGTCAGTATCAAACAAGGTTCATATATTCCAGGTAGCAAGAGTCAGAGAGATTCTTTTGGTTCTTTGACCACAATGTGAAATACCTCGACAGACGCGGTTATCTGCCCAGGTGTGAAGCAGCAAATGTTACCTAAACACTTCAGAGTAAGCACCTGAGTGTATGTTTCTAGCTATATAGTCACAATGGATGTTGCTGAAGGCAAGTTCTGCTGCTGTGCTATTATGCCAGGAACCACTGGGTTATTCCCGCCAGTGTACAGGACTCGAACTAACGACTTCCACCCACATCTGTGACCTCTCACCATCATCCTATTCCGTCGCCATAGGTCATTTGGTTTTGATGAAAGGGTGAACTGGGAGGTGATTATAGCAGTGGACTTGCACAATGAATTGATTTGATGCAGTGTTGGGTGTGCACAGTCCTCACCGCCACATTACATGGCCATTGCCCTTCATAGCCTGTGATGATGACATGAAGATTCAGGATGACCATTTACTGTCTGTCAGACATTGTCTTTCTGTATGACTTAACTCACGGATTTCGCCTTCAAAGTTTTCTTCCAAGGAATTACCCCATCTATGGGTGCCTGGGAACACTCAGTTTGTTCCCTCACTGATTGCCCCTCCAGCATGGGTAACCCTGTCTTCTCTCTGAGGCTGGGAGGATCTCCCCAGTTGGTACGGCCCATTAAAATTAAGGGTGTGCATGCCCCCCAACGTTGTCAAGGTGGTTCCTGTGGGAGACAGGAACAACACACACACACAGTCACACACACACACACACACACACACACACACACACACACACACACACACACACACACACACACACACACACACACACACACACACACACATACACATACACACGCGCGCGCACACAATAAAAACGTCAATCAACTCCCTCTCAATCCTACAACTGATAGATGCTAGACTACTGTACAGTAGAACAACATTAGCCTACAGTCCACCAGGTTTACATTCACATGAGCATGGGGTTGCAACAAATACAAGTTTGTCATGAATTCGCGCAACTGTGTATTTACACAAATTCGTGACATTGTACTTTGGTGAGAAAACCAAGAACTCTAGTGGAATTCCCATTGGGCATCACTCAGTTCAACCGTCCTCATATGCACTTCAATCAGGATGGTTTTCAGAACATTTGTCACTGTTTCATAAGTGACCATTCTTATGCATGTCATTAGTGCTTTCACTGAGTGATTTTATTGCGTGTGTATATCATTTACCCTCTCTCCGTTGACCGTTGAAGTTAGGCCACACCTACTTCCGGTGAACACAGCCATCTCTTGCCCCCCCTTCCCAGTTTGAACTTAGTCAGTTTTGGACCGCCTCGAGAGTAGGATCGTTTGTACCCAACGTATAGAGCGGCATCTCCGTTGAACAGCGATTTCCTGGATCTCCACCTACATGGTGATCGGCGAAGTGAGCTTGGCAGCGAATAGAAGCGCTTGGTGTTTGACACACAGACACCCAGTCTTTCGTAGCTTCAGCTTCGTTCCTTCCACTGACCAGTATTTCCGTTCGTTTTTCTAGGCTTATGTCTGATTAGCTTTTGAATGAGCGAGTGAGTGTATTTCCTTTGTTATTTGAATTCTTGAGTCCCTCTGTGACCGTGAATTCCCTTTTTGAATTCATTTCGAAAGTCATATAATGTCAATTTATTTTATTGTAATCAATAAAATTACTGTTCTTGAGCTTAATGTAATTAGACTAGTGTTTTATTTCTCCACATTAAGCTTGCTTTAGTTGCCGCTCCTAGTTTGCACAAACTCTTTACATTATTCATAACTGGTACTTAGGCCAGTTCTTTTGTATCAAACTTAAATCCGTTGTGCCAGCCAGGAGCTAAGCACTGGCAAGAACCTATCCATTATTATTAGTATTAGTTACTGATTGTCAGGTGTAGAGTCACTTTCTCAAGAGGCTAACAGTACTAATACTCAGCTTTCATGAGCTATTAGTCTCTGCTGTGTACTGTTGAGAAAGTTTATAAAATTCTCGTTCTTTGAGAATCGGCGAAGTTAGCCGGCATAAAGTAATACTTACTACTTGATTATTACAAGACAATTCCTTGTCTCTACTTTCGAGCAATATCGAGCATTTTTAATTCTTAAATTTACATTACCCTGTGACATATGGCAACCTCATTCCAGGATATTGACTCCTAGCTCTAAAGTTATTAACGAAATAATACTCACTCACACCTAAGTATTTATCATTAAAGTCTATAGGCACTATCTTACTGGTGGTTATTGATTCATTTTTATTACTTTTACGGAATAGCTTCTCCAGTCAGTTGCATTTTTTCGTATTTTCTTTATCAGTTTATCCAGATAAAACTGGTCACCATCAACCTGTGCCTATAATCTTTACTTTTGATTATTGGCATTTGTCTGTGGAACAGCAGTCAGTACTCAGTGTTTAGTCTACGCAGCCTTAATTGAGTTAGCATCGTGGCTACTAATATATATGAACAGGAAGCCAAAGATTAACAATGGAAACAACGCGAGAGAGAACGCGAATATGAACGAGAACAACGTGAGGGAGAACGCAAATATGAGTGAGAACAACGTGAGAGAAAATGAGAACACGAACGTGCTGAGCGCAAGGCACGTGAGAAATGTGAACTTGAGATGCTGAAACTCAAGCGAGACTCCTTGGCTTCAGGCACATCTGGTGCAGCCGACCTGAGCTTCACGAGTGCTCTTCCTGCACATGTTCTGGCCACCCTATGCCTCAAGCTTCCTTCATACAAGGAAGGTGAGCGAATCGAGCCATACATAGCTCGTTTCAAAGACATGGCGCAGCTATACCAGCTGGATGAGGCAGCTAAGCGGCTCCATTTTCTTAGCTTGTTTGAGGGTCCTGCCCTCCATATTCTCCACAGAATTCATGGAGACAAGCTCACGTATGAGATGATGAAGGCCGCACTCATCAAAGCGTACGATCTCACAGTTGATGATGCCAGGAGTCAGTTCATATGGATGCTTCTCCAAGAAAAGAAGACTGTTGTTCAGTTCCTTGATCAGCTCACTGGTTACTTAGATGAGTGGATGGAGAAAGATGAAATCCCTCGCACACTATCTATCTATCTATCTATTGCCAGACGCCTTAATCCCGTTTGGGGTGGCCACAAACAAATCGCCTCCAAGTCGCCCTGTCCCACGCCATTTCACTCCCCTGCTCCCAGCTCACACCCCCCTCTCTCATATACCTCTCCACCCCATCCCTCCATCTCATCCTCGGCCTCCCCCTCCCTCTTTCCCCCTCCACCTCACTCACATACACTCTCTTCGTCAGTCTTTCACCCTCCATCCTCTCCACATGGCCAAACCACCTCAGTGTGTTCCTCATAACGCTTCCTATCACATCCACATCAACACCACAACGCTCCTTTATATCCTCATTCGTCAGCCTGTCTCTCCATGTGACTCCACAGGCTCCTCTTAAATAACTCATTTCCACTGCTCTCACTCTTGACTTTGTCCTTCCAACAACGTCCAAGCTTCACTTCCGTACGTTAGAGTTGGTATCACAATACTGTCATGTAGTAACTTTTTCACTTCCATGCTCACTTCCCTGTTTCTTATCACTGCTTTCAAGGAACCAGCAACCTTTCTTCCCTGCTGTACCCTCGCACACAAGAGGGGATAATTGACCTTATGCTGTGCAAGCAGCTAGAAAAGTCATGGCCTACTGAGTTTATCGCTTAGTTTAAGATCTGCCAGGTAAGGGATGCCATCCAAATGGTGGAGAAGGCTGATGCATTCTTCACTCCGTATGGGTACCAAACTCGTAAGCAACACACCTATAACAGGAAAGCTGACAAATCTGGGAAACCATCTTAGACTGAACCCCAGCATCAAGGCCAGTCTCAGAATAATGGCCAAGGTCCAAACTAACCACAGAAGAAGGACTAGAGGCAAAATACCCAGAAACCTGAGTGGATGCGGTATGACAAGCAGAACCCTAACCAGCAGCAGTATCTCAAGCAGCAGCAGAGCAAGGACAAACCATGTAACCCTCAGTCAGGGCAATTGACTTTAGTGTACCGGAGGCAGGATGCAAACGCAGCCTTCATTCCACAACAAGCGCATAGTGGTGCTGTCCCCATCAGTACAGGTACTTCTCCACAGTTCACTAGTCCCTCAGCGACAGTGAACCCTCCTCCACAGGAGGTCAATGCTCCATCTCCCCAGACAGTGAGTATGATCCCTCAGTCATCTAATTCTCAGGGCACCATGTTTGCTGCATCGTTCATTCAGCAGCCTTATCAATGGCTGGCCGCTTCCTCCACAGGCCCTCCCACAGGTAACAGTGCCTTCCTAGTTCAGCCAGGGTTTGTGGCAGGCATTCCTGTAAAGGTCCTGAGAGATAATGGTTCCTCAGGTTGCTCAGTCAGGCAGAGTCTTGTTTGGCCTGAGGAATACACATGTCGACAGATCCAAGCTCAGCTTATTGATGGATCAGTGAGATTGTTCCCTGAGGCATGTATCCAGGTTGCATCTCCATTTTACACTGGTACGACAGTTGCAGATGTCATGCCAGAACCTTTGTTTGACCTAATAATAGGCAACATACCAGGTGCCAAGTATAGTTGCACCGTAGATGACGCTACTCAGACTTCGGCTGCAGTAACACGAGCCATGGCCAAGGCTCCAAACTGTGTCACCCCGGTGACCACTGCATCGTCGCAAGATCTGATTTGTAGCCAAGATGTTGTCCAAGAACAATATTCTGACCCAACACTGGCTGCTGTGCTGAAGAAACAAAAGGGTAAAGTGATTAAGTATTCACGGGGAGGTCAAGCCAGATTCCTTCGTAAACAAGGACGGCTCTACTGTGAGTCACGAACACCCCAGGGAGACATTCGACTGCAGTTTGTCGTTCCCTCAAAGTTTCGCCAAGCAGTGTTAGAATTGCGTCATTGTTCAGCCTCAGGAGGTCACATGGGCAAAAGGAAAACCCAGGGCCGTATCCGTGCTGAATGGGACAGGAAATAGATAGGTTCGTACGTTCCTGCAATGTGTGTCAACGTACCATCAATCAGGGACATGTCCTTCAAGTGCCGTTTGAATCCACACCCATAATCTCTGAGTCAGTTGAAAGAGAGGGCAGTGGTAATGTGCAGACCTGACGTTTCGCCTGTTGGTCCCTCAGGACACATTACATCCAGGGCCTGTACATACACAGGTACCATAAGTTAAAGGGAAAGTTTGAGTCCCCCGCAGGGCAATCCGAGGCTGTGTTTGAATTACCTTGTGATGTCTCAAGCTGTGGGCCTCTCTGAGGATTCCCAGAGAATGCACAGTATCCACATCAGTGTTCACACCTCGTCGGGTGTTAAAATGTGACCTACCTGAGATTACGTAAGGATTCTCAGCTTGCCGATATTAATCGTAAGTGTAGAGTTTGGCTTAACCTGTAAACTGCCCATTCTGAGAGATTTGAGCAATCCAAGGACTGCGTTTCCTGGTTAATAATGTATCCATTAAGAAAATAATAGTGTACTTTTTGTAGCATATGTACCGGCTACTAGGCAGAGAGAGATTGTAATTTAATGAAAATTGTTTGTCGCACTGACACTTTTGATGCTTCACCTTGATTGATTTCACAGGTACAGCTGGCGGGTGTAGCAGTTTTGTCATGCAGATCAGTTGATCGTCTCTGCCACATACTGCCGCCTCCTCTCTTCTGCCTTGTTGTCTCCATTTACTATTAATTTGTATCATTTTACACATAGGTACAGTTACACTACGACTGTCACACTTACACTGTGTATTACATATACCACGCTACATAACAATTAGTTGTTAATGTAAATGTAGCGAATTTTTGCTCAGTTTGACCTGAGTACAGGATTTTTCACCGTTGTCATGGAGTTTTTTCCTCAAGCTTGCTTCATTTTAATGTAAACATGAGATTTTTCACTCATTGGTGACAGTGATTTTCTCCTGTAGCAGGATAGTACACACACCATAGTGTGAAGCTTGTGTGACTGAGTTAGGATTTATATGTATGTATATCATAAAAGTTTTCTGAAGAAAAATTTGACTTTGATGGGGCGTAATGTCACGAATTCGCACGATTGTGTATTTATACAAATTCGTGACATTGTACTTTGGTAAGAAAACCACAAACTCTACTCGAATTCCCACTGGGCATCACTCAGTTCAACCGTCCTTGTATGAACTTCAATCTGGATGGTTTTCAGAACATTTGTCCCTGTTTCATAAGTGGCCATTCTTATGCACGACATTAGTGCTTTCACTGAGTGATTTTATTGTGTGTGTATATCGTTCGCCCTCTCCCTGTTGACCATTGAAGTTAGGCCACGCCTACTTCCGGTGAACACGGCCATCTCTTGCCCCCCCCTTCCCAGTTTGAACTTAGTCAGCTTTGGACTGCCTCGAGAGTAGGCTCGTTTGTGCCCAGCTAGAGTGCAGCATCTCTGTTGTACAGCGATTTCCTAGATCTCCACCTAGACAGTGATCAGCGAAGTGAGCTTAGCAGCAAATAGCAGCGTTTGGTGTTCGACATGCAGACGCCCAGTCTTTCGTAGCTTCAGCTTCGTTCCCTCCACTGACCAGTATTTCCATTCTTTTTTCTAGGCTTAAGTCTGATTAGCTTTTGAATGAGCGAATGAGTGTGTTTCCTTTCTTATTTGAATTCATGAATCCCTCTGTGACTGTGAATTCCTCATTTGAATTCATTTTGAGAGTAATATAACGTAATTTATTTTATTGTAATCAATAAATTTACAGTTCTTGAGCTTAATGTAATTAGACTCGTGTTTTATTTCTCCATATTAAGCTTACTTTAGTTGCCGGTCCTAGTTTTCACAAACTCTTTACATTATTCATAACTGGTACTTAAGCCCATTCTTTTGTATCAAACTTAAATCCGTTGTGCCAACCAGGAGTAAAGCACCGGCAATAACCTGTCCATTATTATTGGTATTAGTTACTGATTGTCAGGGGTGGAGTCACTTTCTCAAGAGGCTAACAGTACTAATACTCAGCATTCGTGAGCAATTAGTCTCTGCTGTGTACTGCTGAGAAAGTTTATAAAATTCTCGTCCTTAAAGAATCGGCGAAGTAAGCTGGTATAAAGTAAAACTTACTACTTGATTTTTACAAGTCAATTCCTTGTCTCTACTTTCAAGTAATATCTAAGCATTTTATTCTTAAATTCACATCTCCCTGTGATAAATATATACAGTATGATATTAGCACATATTCATTTAAATATGATTATGCAGATTATCTCATTTTAGTACTCAAGTTTACAAGATTTGATAGTGCCTTAACCCGGACTGAGTTATCCTACCAGTGGACTGGCTTCCCCATCTTATGTTAACCTAAAATAAAGGTTATTCGTGTACTATGCATCATATACTGGTATAAAGAGATCTTGCTGCATTAATAACAAGGAAACAGTACCACTGTTACCAATTCTTTGCTGAAGGACAAGGAAATGTGAGTACACAACCTCCATATGCCTGATTTTTTTTTTCTGCATAAACAGATCTGTGTAATGACAAACAACAAATTTTCAGCTTTCATCCAAGTCTGACCTGAGATCCTCGAAGTAAACAGGAGAATTATAATCCAGACTTTTAGAAAATATCATACACTACTAAGGAATGACGTGTACAGTTTTTCCATTTGTACCGAGGGTCTGCACAAGGACGCCTTCACTCAGTGGCCTCCATATGACTGGGTGACTCCACTGCCAGGTTACACAAACATTCCTAAATTTTTCCCTATCACTTGAAACGAGGATATTGGACTTCAGATTAAACGCAGTTTCAGCCTGCAGGTCACCCGGTTCCCAATCAGATGAATCTGAGACAACTACAACTTAGGTCACAAACTGTCAATTTCGTGACATGTGTGAACGTGGCGGTCTTGTGTTGTTAACCCTATACTGCACAAGAAGGATTACTTCTTGTTTTGGGGATCACTGTGTTACATGCAGATCGCTGACATTTGATGAAATGTGCTTATCGACTATGAGCCAGTGGGCGAAGGACGGTATCCTATGAACTATCTCTCCAAAACGTTAAGTCCAGCACATTCAGGCAGTAAAGAGTTGACAAAGTTATGTTAAAACTAAATTGACTGAGTGATAGGTTGATTGATTGCTTGACTGACTAAAGTAAGAACTGGTGGCACAGCTACCAGAGTCATATTCCAAAATAATATGAAAGGTGAACTTTAACGTGAAAAAATTAATGGGCTAGATGGCAAATTTATTATAAACGATGAGCATTACAACCGATAGGTGTATATCATGGCCTACTTACACAGTCCGCTGTAGTTGAATGGAGCCAGTCTAGGAGGACGACTCCTTCGAATTGGCGAATGTCGAGATTCTTGTGCCATCAGGGGCGACCTGTGTCTTGGTTGAAGAGGGACATAATTATGGAAAAGTGCGTAAGTGTGGATGTTAATATCTGTGAGATGGAGTCAGTATTCCGTGAGTTTGAATGATGAGTGAATGAGAATGAGTATCATATAACTGAGCAGACATCTTTTCTTCCTATTATATATATATACATATATATATATATATATATATATATATATATATATATATATATATATATATATATATATATATATATATATATATATATATATATATATATATATATATATATCTTACCTAATTGTTCTTACCTAATTGTATCTTTACAGGAATGAGTCAAGCTCGTACTGTCCCGTGTCTTAAACCATAATTATCGTACATATCCTTAAATTTGTGAATTGTTTTGGCACACACTATTTCATTCGGTAATGCATTCCACTGATCAGGTGCTCTGTTTGGGAAACAATTTCCTCACGTCTTTATCACCTCTCTTCTTATGCAGTTTTTTGCAGTGTCCTCTTGCTGATGCTTCATCATATGTTAAGTAATCATTTATGTCTATTTTCTCCTTCCCAGATATGCATTTATACAGCATTATCATGTCACCTCTTTTCCTTCTCTCCTGTAGTGTTGGTAGATTCAGTTTATTTAATCTTTCTTCGTACCTTAGATCCCTAAAACTTGGTATCCATCTTGTAGTGGCCCTTTGAATTTTTTCAATCTTGTCTATGTGTTTTTTGAGATGAGGACTCCAGACTACTGATGCATACTCCAGGGTTGGTCTGATGAATGATGTTATTATCCTTCTTAGCATGTCTTCATTTATGTATGTGAATGCTATTCTCATATTTGCAAGCAGTGTATACATGTTCCGTACCTTCTCACTGATGTGGTCAGCCGGAGATAGTCTGTTATTGATAATCACACCTAGGTCCTTCTCTATTTCTGATGTGTATAGGGTTTTATTTCCTAACTTATAATCCCAATCAGGTCTTTTTCCACTTTTACCAAACTTGATTACATGACACTTGTCCACATTGAATTCCATTTGCCATGTATTACTCCATTCATGAAGTTTATTTTATTCTTTTCGTAGCTCTTTCCAAAAGTCTGTGTTAGTAATTCTCCTTTGTATTTTTGCATCATCTGCAAACATATTTAGATAGCTTTAATTTCCAGTGTTACTGTCTATATCATTTATATACACTAAAAACATGATTGGTGCCAGCACTGAGCCCTGTGGTACTCCACTAGTCACTTCTTTCCATGGTGAGTAGTTTCCCCTTAGTGCTGTTATCATTTCTCTTTTTATGAGAAAATCTTGCATCCAACAACACAGTTTGCCTCGAATTCCTCCTTGATGGTACAGTTTCCATAAAAGTCTTTGGTGTGGTACTGTGTCAAATGCTTTCTTGAAATCTAAATAGATTCTGTCCACCCATCCTTCTCTTTCCTGTATAGTGTCTGTTACTATGTCACAGTAGCTCAACAGATTAGTAACACATGATTTTCCTTTTCTGAAACCAAACTGTCTTTCTGTTATCATATTGTGTTCTTCTAGATGATTTACCCAAGCTTTTGTTATAAGTTTTTCTAATATCTTGCTTACAACACTGGTCAATGATACTGGTCGGTAGTTGAGTGGATTTTGTCTATTCCCTCTCATGAATAAGAGAACAATGTTTGCTTTCTTTCAAATATCAGGTAGTTTACCTTGACTCAAGGATTTCTTGAATATTAAAAATAATGGTTTACTTAACTCCTTTGCACAGTCTCGTAGCACCCGACATGAAATTTCATCAGGACCATTTGCTTTCCCTCTGTCTAATTTACTTAACTCCTCCTGTATTACTTTTTCTGATATTTGTATATTTGGTAGTATGTGTGGGCATGTATGTTCTACATAGTCCCTCTCAAAAAATTTTTCTTCTGTAAAAACTGATTGGAAATTCTTATTTAGTGCTTCACAAATATCTTTCTCTTGTGTATAGGTGATTCCCTCGTCCGTAATGGATTGTATTATATCTTTTACTTTGGTTTTGCTTCTGATGTAGCTGTAAAATAGCTTCGGTTGATCACTACTTTTATTTATGATATCCTCCTCAAACTGTTTTTGGGCTTCCCTCCTTATTCTTGTATAATCGTTTCTTGCCTGTTTGTAATTATTATATGCTCTTTCACTGTTGTGTCTTCTGTATCTATTCCACAACAAATCTTTTCTTTCTTTTTATTTTTTACATTCTGTATTGAACCATTTCTGTATTATGTTATCTGCTTCTTTGTGCTGTGGGATGTACTTCTGGACTCCTATTTCATAAAATTCACAGAATTTTTTATATACAGCATTTAAATCTTGTCCTCTAAGCTCATTTTCCCAATCAATTTCTAAGAAATACTTCTTTAGCTCATGATAATTTCCCTTTTTATAGTTTAGGCTCTTTTTGTAACTTTCACTGCTGTTAACTATGTCATATGCTATCCTGAAGTTGCAATTTAGTACTGCATGGTCGCTTTTGCCGAGTGGAGGGTGATATATTAAACTATCAATATCATTTTCTTGCCTAGTAAATATGAGATCTAGCATTGAGGGTACATCGAGTTCTCTTTTTCTGGTGGTGTCCCTCACATTTTGCGTTAGGAAAAACTCTTGCACGAGATCCAGGAGCTTTTGGTCCCAACAGCTTTCTTGGCCTATTATATCTAGAGTATTCCACTTTATATTTGTATTAAAATCTCCAGTTAGCATAATTCTTTCCGATTTCTCTTCCATTTTATGTAGTAATGCTCTTAAACTCTGAATTGTAGTCTCTGCGATGTTCTCATATTCGTCTCTTTCCCATGTGTCTGATCTGGGTGGCATGTACAAATTGGCTACAATTACTTTCCCTTCAGATGTGTTGATCTCTACTGCAATGAATTCTACTTGTGAGGGTATATCTAGTTTTATTTAATTGACTTTTAGATTTTTCTTAGTTAATATTATAATTCCTACTCCTTTTTTTAAGTTTCTATCTCTTCTCCATATATTATATTGTTCTAAGTTTAGTATGTCATTTGATATCCTTGGTGTTAATTTTGTTTCAGTTAGGCATATCATATGTGGTTCATTTTCTCTGACATAATCATTCATCTCTAATAATTTAGATACCATTCCATTCACATTTGAGTACATCAGCTTAATCATCTTGTTTATATACTTGTCTTGACATGGTTCTACTACCTTCCTCCTTTTTATTCCCTTCTGTTCATGTACCACTTTCGTACCTGCAATCCTATTACTTTGTAAAAACAAAATGTGTTCTCCTCTTCTGATTTTCCCTCATTTTTTGTTTTTGCTTCCTCCCTCTTCTCTTTCAGTAATTCCAGTTCCTCTTGTGTTAGGCATCTTTTTATCCATACATTTTTGAACTCCTCTTTTCCCATAGGATTCTTTGCATTTTTTAGTATCTCCTCCACGGTGTTTACACTCTGGAAAGCTACCTTTAGAGGTCTTGACTTGCTTTTGTCGTATGTGTGTGTGTGTGTGTGTGTGTGTGTCGCTGGATCCTAGCCAAATTCCATTGTAGGGAGGGAAAAGGGATGTAGATGATAATGATGATAATGATGATGGTGAAAAACTTTGTGTCCAAAATGTTGGTAGACCTGCAATAAAATACGGTAATATATCCTGTCCGGTGACGCCCCGTCACTGTATTGTATTCTATCTATATCATTTTGTTTAAACTTAAAAAGGATTTCAAATTGTGATATAGTTTTTTACTGGTATATGCAATCCAATTAGTTTGGGAAACCACTCCCAATACAGAATAAAATTGCCTGTCACTGTTTTAATTGACTGATTGATTAACCCAAATATAAACTGGCGGCGCAGCTGCCTCGTGTGGCACCGGACAGCAGTGAAACAGACGACAATAAAAAGATTACAGGCAAACATTACGGTAAAATATAATAAGTAAAAATTAAAGACACTAAAAGCACTAAACACTAGAACTTACAGAGGAGTCTGGGTGCCTGCACAAAGGAGAGGATTCCCCCCACCCCATTCCCTCACCCTACAGCACAAACATAATCTCCAGGCACCAGAATGTGTTAGTAATGACGTAAAGAAAACGTATCATGACTGACAGGGTTCGTACTGTAAGTACGAAGGTCCTCCATTGAAGAGTTTAATGAAGGTGTATCTAGTCTTTTACAAGCTGCAAAAAACCGTATATATTATTAAACTGATCAGTATAATGATAGCATAAGTTTATTGTTACCTCCATAAAATAAAATTAAACTCATGAAGAATTTCTCTTATTCAAGGGGTTCAGGAAAGATACAGCTGACCGACCCATTACAAGTTCTTTTTTTTTTTTTTCTGCCAACCTTAAATAAAATTGCCTGGAGACTGTATTTTCGTATTATGAAAGATATATATTCTTATATCTGGATAACCAAGTTCCTATGTTTATTTATTAACTACGATTACATATTTTTTGCACCACCAGATAATTTTTTCCGCGATTGGATAAACTTTTCGGACTGTTGTCCGTATTCTCGTCGATTTAGGAAGCTCCCTAAGAGCTCTTCCTGGCCGATTTATTTTGCTTATCACGATACTCCTTACTGCCCACTTCTGTTCATTAAAATAATTCAAATACTATCATACAGTTCACAAATTACATACAAGTTGATAATAACCAGCAAGGTACAAAAATAAATTGTTAAGGAACAGGCGTTAGGAAGCTTCCTTATCCGACGAGAATGTGACCCTGGGAGAGCAAAATATAGTCTTCATTAACATCATCTCTACTATTGGTCTCTCCCAAAATAAAATCAAGTACCAGCAGGAAAACTAATTTAAGACGGTACCTTGATGAAATATTTAAACGACTTAGGCCCGTATCTCGTTGGCTGAGGCGGCTCCTTAACATCTCTCCCTTAGCGATTCGTTTTATTTGCAATGTCTTAATATCCTCTTCTGTTACCTAAGTTTTCTACTACCGCCATGCTCAGCATAACTAACGCAAAAAACAAATACCTCAAATTAAATCGATTAAAAAGAGGTGTTTGGGAGCTTCGTTAACCGTCAAGAGTACGAGCTTTAGATCTGTGCCTATTATCGGCTCGAGGATGATTAAAACAGACAACTTTTTTCCCCGTCTCGGTTGTCCCACAGGATATGACCTGCAGTATCAGTTTACATCCAGGTCCCTGATACAATACATGACCTGCAGTATCAGTTTACATCTAGGTCCCTGATACAATATATAATCTGCAGTATGTTTACATCCAGGTCCCTAATACAATATATGAACCTGCAGTATCAGTTTACATCCAGGTCCCTAATACAATACATGACCTGCAGTATCAGTTTACATCCAGGTCCCTGATACAATATATGACCTGCAGTATCAGTTTACATCTAGGTCCCTGATGCAATATATGAACTGCAGTATCAGTTTACGTCCAGGTCCCTAATACAATATATGACCTGCAGTATCAGTTTACATCCAGGTCCCTAATACAATATATGACCAGCAGTATCAGTTTGGGTAGTGTGATGAGTAAGGATGGAACTTTGGGGGATGAAGTGCGTGAAAGGGTACAGCAGGGAAGGAAGGTTGTTGATTCACTAAAAGCAGTGATGACAAATAGGGAGGTGAGTATGGAAGTTAAGAAGTCACTGCATGATAATATTGTGATCCCTACCCTGACGTATGGAAACGAGGCTTGGACCTTGCTATAAGGGAACAAGTCAAGAGTGAGAACAGTGGAAATGAGTTACTTGAGAGGAGCATGTGGAGTGACATGGAGGGACAGGCTGACGAATGAAGAAGTGAAGGAACGTAGTGGGGTGGATGTGTATGTGGTTGAGAAGATTAGGAGAAATACACTGAGGTGGTTTGGACATGTGGAGAGAATGGAGAATGAAAGACTGACTAAGGGGGTGTATGCAGGTGAGGTGGAGGGAGGGAGAGGGAGGGGTAGACCGAGGATGAGGTGAAGGGATGGAGCTGAGAGGTATATGAGGGAGTGGGGAGTGAGTTGGGGGGGAAGGTAGTCAATTGGTGCGTGACAGAGCGACTTGGAGGCTTTTTTTCTGCGGCCACCCTTTGCGGGATTAGGGCGTCGGGCTATAGATAGATAGATAGATATTATCACTTTACATCCAGGTCCCTAATACAATATAATATTATGACCAGCAGTATCAGTTTACATCCAGGTCCGTAAAACAATATATGACCTATATGACCTACGGTATCAGTTTACATCCAGGCCCCTAATACAATATATGATCTGCAGTATGTTTACATCCAGGTCCCTGATACAATATATGACCTGCGGTATCAGTTTACATCCAGGCCCCTAATACAATATATGACCTGCAGTATCAGTTTACATCCAGGTCCCTGATACAATATATGACCTGCGGTATCAGTTTACATCCAGGCCCCTAATACTATATATGACCTGCAGTATCAGTTTACATCCAGGTCCCTGATACAATATATGACCTGCGGTATCAGTTTACATCCAGGTCCCTAATATTATTATGAAAAACAAACTCAGGCTCTCCCAGTTGAGAGCTAAATGTGCAAACAAATGCACCACCAGCCCGCATGAAACATTTATCAATACGTTCAAATAGTTTTATCAACTAAGACTCACGATTGTAATTAGGGTGCTAGGAATCATAAGTCCAAATTAACCAACAACTGTTTTTATTTATTTATTTATTTTTAAGAGCCATATGAGACGTTGGCTAGGTGAAATATTGAAAATTTTGCAGTCCAGTTTCCCGGCTTCCGAGTCCTAGGCAGCAGACAGCCAGAAAATATGAGTGGTCAACTAGATACGTAAATAGAGAAACACCCTTAACCTTGATAATCGCATCAGTTCTGTTTGGTTGATTAGTCCACCTAATTCTGCCTGTAGGATGGAGCCATACCATCGACTGCCTAGTTCAGTAATGGTTGTACGCAGCTGTTAATTTGACAGCCGAAGGCATAGTTTTATTTCACAGGCATTTTGAAGTCCATTTATGTGTCTGGCCTGTGAAATAAAGAATAGAATATCGATATCTGAGAGGATGTATGTCCTAGTTCACTGGCCGTTGCTTTATGTTTGTTTTATAATTTACTGTTCCGTTTCTTGTAACCTCCCACTTTATATATTAGTGAGATAATGATGATGATGATGATGATGGTGACGATGATGATCATCATCATGTGAAGGAGGAGGAGGAGGAGGATTTTTTATACTGATTCCGAATTCTTCATATGTGCGAAGCCGAATTTGCCGCTAATTATGAGACAGGTAAACAAGTCTGGTCGACATGGCACAGCAAATATGTAATAAAACTGCATGTAGACTTCGAGGAGGGAAACACATCATCTCAAATAATGTACTATATAAAAGTTGTTTCTTTTTATAGGTTAAATATAGTACGAAAGAGAAGTGAATTCCTGATTGTAAGATCGTGAGATGAGTCCCAGGTGGATCAAGGAATAAGATAGGGAGTTGCATTTCTTTATGACTTTACTAAATTTTCACAGAAGAAACCCACATGTCATGTAATATACCTAGCTAATTCAATCACATTCAAGCCAGCATTTTTGTGTATAGGTGATTCATTACTAATGTCCATGATGTGACATGATGGTGTGTTTCTCTCCTCTGCCGGGATTACGTAGGGACTGGTGGGCCAATGTCCAAAGTCTCATAATTGACTTTACCTTTAATGGACACACAACTACCTGAATCATCATCGCATTCTCATTATTGTATCAATTAATCATGATAAGTGTTTTCGTTGCTTTGTTAGGCTGTGTGCTGTCTAGGAAAAATGACATTATTACTCTTGGAAACTGGGCTTCAAAGAGACGATGGGTAGTGGAAGTGTGGATGCCAGGTATTTCATTACTCTTGAACAATGTACTGCTTGACGGTCGTGTACAAGATACATAAAGTAATAAAATTATCACTCCTAATCATGGGAATATCATTAATTTTTCTCTACAATCTAACATTTATGAAAAAGAGTCAAAGTTGGAGATTATCGTACTTCGCACGAACCATGCCCCCTCACTGTGACATCACAATCCATACCAAGGCCACAGTTGACCGCAACTCAGAACAATGTATGGGAATCAAACTGCAGTAAAGAATAGATTTCTTTGATAGTCAATTGTTATTATCATCATAGGCATGTAAGATTTAGTCTGAGAGCTCTGCTAAAGATGAAGTATGCTATATGTGTGCTTTAGTGAAGAGATTAATATTGGTTTTAGAGAGAGTAGCAGTGGCAGCGAATCTTGCGAGAACCACGTACCTATAGGACAGTTCAGTAGCACCACGATTAGATTTGATGAGGTAGTAGTGAAGTGATCTATGAACTGAATCAGTATAAATACAGCTAGGTCCTGACTCCAGGGGCAATAACCTTGAAATTGGGCAGTAATACATAGGAGAGATATCACAAAGACTGAAATATTTCAATGTTATTTCCTCCTAGATAGGCCTGACCGTAGACAGCTAGACCTCTGTGGAATATTTGGTTATCTCACTGCTTGGTTTTATGTACTGGTGATGTGTGAATATCTGTTTAGTAACAGCCAGTCTGATATGAAGAATAAGATATTCACACCCCTACTTCAGCCTAAGTTAGGGTTGGTTTCGCTTGACAAGTGACTCTTAGGTTAAGCTGTATAAGTTAGGCTATTATAATTTTTATCACCATATAGTTTCATACACACCTAATTATCTGAAATCTGGTCAAAACAGGCTTATGTGTTTAAACTGACTACTAATTAAAATTCAGGATTCAAAAAAAAAAAAAAAAAGGGTAAAGTTAGCAGAAGTGTTTCACCGCAAGCTTAACAACTTGCCTTGACAAACGTCTGTTTTGTGTAAATATTGGCTTACAATGTAAATACATTTATTTGTGCTTTAAATCAATATTTATTCAAAATCGAAGTCTGTCAATGCGTGTTGACGATCTGAAGATGAAATGTCCGCAAAATTTGGCACTTTGTAGCTCTGAAACCTGATTTTTTATTAATATTCATATTAAGCATAAATTTTTTATCGGATTTTAGATAATAAGGCGTGCATGAACCTATATGGTGATAGAAATTATATTTTCCATTTAAAAGGGCCGATTCGGTAAATGACCTCCGACTCGGTATTTCCTAGCACTGCTTCGCAAGTTGCAACAGCATGAGTTCAGAGTTGCCATTTGTGATGGCGTACTTCAGATGCACTGCTCGCCACCACAGCTGCTTGGCTTTCATCTCTTGAAACAGTGGTGTGATTCTACTCGTGTTCTTGCACAGTGGAATCAAGCACCAATAGTGGTTATTTGCTGACCTGACCATGGCGTAGCAAAGCTTGGCTAAATACCAGAACCACAAGCACACAACTTAGCTGGGGATCAAAGTCGTGTTTTGTCTCCAGGCTTGGCGACCTATGACGTCACAGCCACTCAAAGCTTGCACTGCCATCAACCTCTTTTTGTGCAGTTTTGAAGGCTTATATCTTAACATTTTTACTCCGGTTTGTCAAATTAACTCTATCATTGAATAATTCAGAGCATTTATCACCCCCCAAAATTTTTTACTAAAAAAAAAAAAAAATCGACTGTCAACCAGTTTATTACCAACTCTATACAGGATCATAATTCTCCCTTGGTCAGTGTACAGATGTCGTGCATGGGTAATATCTGCTGAAGGCTCTTCCATTTATTGATTCCAGTCCTGTCTTGGACTCACTTCCCTGCAATAATACATCACTATTGCTTTCGCTAATAGCGAGGGCATTGTTCTTCTGACTTTTAGTTTTTTCACACTGGTCTTCATATTCGATCCTTCACTAATATGGTGTTTTCTGTACTTGTATTTCTTGTGCGGTCAGGCGACGTTATTCATTATAGTCAAAACACTCGTGGTGACTGCTAGACTCAGTCTCCATTAACCCCTTAACTGCGGGGCGTCACTTTCGTGACGCTCGGCTACAATGGATCATACCGCGGGGCGTCACTTTTGTGATTCTGTGTTATTTTGAATTATCCCGGGCTCTCAAGTGGTGGCTTGTATCATCTATCAGTACTGCCAATGCCCAACACTAGTCAGCACTCCAAATCTCATCTGTACTCCCATCCATTGTTGACATTTTAGCTATTTTACCCCCTTCGTGACTCCCCTCCCTACCTGCCCTCCATTACCCTCTCCTCTCACCTCCCACGCCGCGCTGCGCTACGGAAATTTCCCCCTTCTCTTTCCACAGATTTCATCCATTGAAATAAGCCCTATGCCCTATATTTTTACCCAATAATATATACCAAAAAAAAACAGGTAAGTGATAGTGTTATATTCCAGAAATTGGCTAATTATCACCTGACAACACCTCACGTGCATTCATTCGCTACATTACCACGGTAATTTCCCCTTTGATTTATGCCTTGTAATCGATATCTGAAATAAAAATATATATCAGAAAGGAAGGGAGAATCCTAATTGACATTTACGTTCACCTGGAACAACCTATTTCTTTATTTATTGCCGAGATTTTCTACCTATAAAAAATTAGCCTGTAAGTTAGCAGCAGTAAGCCTAAAGTGTCATTGTCAACCCTTCCCTTCTCAGATAATTTACCCCCTTCGTGACTCCCCTCCCTACCTGCCCTCCATTACCCTCTCCTCTCACCTCCCACGCCGCGCTGCGCTACGGAAATTTCCCCCTTCTTTTTCCACAGATTTCATCCATTGAAATAAGCCCTATGCCCTATATTTTTACCCAATAATATATACCAAAAAAAAAACAGGTAAGTGATAGTGTTATACCCCAGAAATTGGCTAATTATCACCTGACAAAACCTCACGTGCATTCATTCGCTACATTACCACGGTAATTTCCCCTTTGATTTATGCCTTGTAATTGATGTCTGTAATAAAAATATATATCAGAAAGGAAGGGAGATTCCTAATTGACATTTATATTCACCTGGAACTACCTATTTCTTTATTTATTGCCGAGATTTTCTACCTATAAAAAATTAGCCTGTAAGTTAGCAGCAGTCAGCCTAAAGTGTCATTGTCAACCCTTCCCTTCTCAGATAAGCCGCGGCATTTAGTTCCTTGTCCTCCACTGCAGAGACAACATGTCGCACTCGCGCCCCGCCATTCCTGCCGCTTCTGCGCCCATTGCAAAGGGCCCCCTGACCTCTACGCCAAAGAAAAGTGTTGAGGCAAGCAGGAAAGGCCTCAGTGACTCTGCAGTGGCACGAGAACTTGCTGAATTGTCCATGATAATAATGGACAGTGACTTTGACGATTCGGGTGAATCGTGTGATGAGCTGGGTGAAGTTATCGCGCCAGAAACAGCGACAACAAGTGCTTCTACCAGTGAATTAGTGTCTAGCTCCAAGGGAAAGGAGCCTTTAGTGCAGGAAGGACAAGAATTTGAGAAGGGAGTGAAAAGGCGGCGTGTTAGCCCCAGAACAATGCCCCCACGTGACCCAGCCCGCCATGAGTCACGAGTGCATTCACCTCCCCGTTCCCCAAGCCCCGCTTTACTCATCTCGTCATCATCGTCGGCTGAGTTATCTCCGGAGTCTTCGTCGTCGGAGTCACCACCAGCATCAACAGTGAAGGCCGGCCGTAGAGGTAGAGGTAGATCTAGGAGAGTGAAAAGTAGTGTAGCTAGTAGGGTAAGGGCTGCTAGTGCTGTACGACAACCTAGGGTCAGTGAGAGTGACCTTGACAGAGATAAGCCTCCCTCTCAGCCAACCTCCACCACCACCACCACCACCATCCCTCCACCGCCACGCCAGGGAATCCTGGACGCCTTTGCGTGGACGGAAGGGTCAGATTTTGTCCCCGAAAACCTGGTTTTCGATGAGAGCTCGTCAGGAGTTCAGCCTGCCTTCACTATGGACGAAAATGCTGAGTGTGTCGACTACCTTTTGGCCTTCCTAGATGACGAAGTCATGCAGCACATATGTGATGAGACCAACAGGTTCGAATCACAACGTGCTGCTAGTGGTACAGGTGCAGCCAAGATGCAACAGTGGACCATGCTGGGAGTGCAGGAGCTGTATGTGTTCTTTGCCCTCATGCTTCTTATGCCACACTCCAAGAAGCATGAGTTGGAAGAATACTGGTCCATGGACCCCTTACTACCCTCACCGACCTTCAACAAGTACATGGCCAGAGATCGCTTCCGGAACATCATGGGAAACCTGCACTTTGCCGATAATGATATACCTTCCCAAACCAACCCACTCTGGAAGATCCGGGAGATTCTGAACAGAATGAAGGATAAGTTCATGTCATTCTTCCACCCATTTCAGAAGGTTGTCATTGATGAATCCTTGGTTTTGTTCAGAGGACGTCTTCGGTTTGTTCAGTACATTCCAAGCAAACGCCATTGCTTTGGAATTAAGTTCTTTGTACTGTGCGACTGTAAGACGGGGTACATCCTTGACTTCGTCATATATTCAGCCAGCACTGTCGATCTTGATAAAACTCACCCCCTTGGCTTCTCAGGCTGTGTAGTGAAAGTGCTCCTAGAAAAGTATTTTGGTGGGAATCATGTGCTGTATACAGACAACTACTATACAGCACCGAAACTTGCCAAATACCTTTCTGAGCACGGCATTGGCTCCTGCGGCACTGTGAAAAGTAATTGTGCCAACTTCCCCAAATTTCCAGAGGCGGGAAACTCGCAGCGAGGAGAAGTGCACCTACGCAAGTCTGAGAAGATGCTGGCAATACGGTGGCATGACAAGAGAGTCGTGCACATGCTCACCACCGTACATAAGGGGGAGATGAGAGACAGTGGGAAGGTCGACCGTAGGACAGGCGAACCTGTGATGAAACCTGATGCTGTGTTGGACTATAATATCAACATGCGGCTGGTGGACAAGTCCGACATGATGATTGGTGAGATCGACTGCCTCAGGAAGAATACTAGGTGGTACAGGAAAGTTTTTCTGCATCTCATAGATATGACGATGCTGAACGCCTTCATTCTGTACAAGATGAAGGTAAAGCCACCCAAGTCCTTCTCCCTGAGGTTGTTTGCCAGGACTTGTGTCCAGCAGCTGCTGGAAAAATATGGTAGGGTGCAAGCAGCAACTCCAAGGCGCCATCCAGTTACACTTCCCGACCGACTTGAGCAGAGGGCGTATATGGATCGGCACAGACTTGAGCTAATGCCTACCACAGGGAAAAGGAAGGCTACGATTCGCAGGTGTCAGGTATGTGCGCATACCACACGCCGCACACCTGAGCATAAACGCACCTCTTGGCAGTGCGCTGAATGCCAGGTACCCCTCTGTGTAACCTGCTTCTTCGATTATAACAGCCAGAAGCAGTTCTAACAGTGCAAGTGTGGAAGCAGAATTATTTGGAAATAATGTGTAAATAATGTGTAAATAGCAGGTGAAAGCAATGGATGTTCAGTTCATATGATTGAACAGTGTATTATAGTTTTATCTTACTGAAAGTGACAGTGAATAACATATTGTAAGTAAAATAGAAGGGTAAATATTGAAAATAGAATAGAAAATGTAAATAGTAATGTAAGTAATTAGTAATATAAGAATTTGAGTACAAATAATTTATGTTATAACAGTGAGAGTGAATCCGTGGCTCTCTACGTATTTTACTGACTGAAAAATTGAATGACTTCAGTGACAATAAAATAATACGACTGAAGGAAACTTATGGAGAAAGACTCCAGATATATATAAGTGTGATATAGTAATAGAAATATAAAGTGTGAGGGGTTTTATGAATAATAAATGACAGTCCCTAGAGCGAACTAGCGCAAGTGCGGCGATCAGACGCGCTCGTAATTTCCATTGCTTTCACAGTGTTTTTTTTTTTAGTATGGATCCCAAACTACTTGAAAATGGTAGAATAGTGTTTATAGTGTTTGTATCTGGCTGTGGTAATCATATTACGGGTTGTCGGGAAGTGTAAAGTGGAGACTTAGTTACCCTACTTCAGAGGTCTCTACAAGTCCTACGGAAACTGACGAAGGCTCAACAATCATTCCAGGAGAAAGCTGAAGGTATGTGCAATAAGCATATATAATTTCATTATTCTAGGACTAATAACTGATTTTTGGCAAATATTTTTTGAGAGTCTGTCGGAGCCCAAATAACCCCGCGGGACACGCAAGTCATTGGTAAACAAGCCCGTGGTGTAGGGGTTAAAATCGGATTAGTAACACCCACCAACCCATACACTCATTATCTTCTGGCCATAATATTAATGTATGTAGTAATGGTTAGTTTCATTCTTTCATGCATATCATTAGGGCTGTATGGATTAATCAACATTCACTCAGCCATTCCCTTCTCTGTAACACTATGACCCGTATTTTCGTCAGGTAAGGAAGGTCACTAACACCTTATCTAAAGCAATTTATTTTGCATATAACTCTTGCATCATCTAAGTCATTTCAATCACTGAAATACCACCATACATCATAAGTAACATACAAAATGATATTAACTAGTCATATCCAAAATTACATCGCTAATGAACATGTGATAGGGAGCTTCATCAACAAGAATACAGGCTTATGGGTGACAGGGGCCTTATGAAACGAGTGATGACATACAAACGAGGTAAAAAAAATAACAGGTAGAGGCAATGACGGAACAGGGATACCGGATAGATGGAATGATGGTGTGAAAGAGGAAGGGGCTTCGAAGTATAGAGTCCTCATATCTACAGTAGGAAGAGGAGGAGAGGAGGGTATGGAGCAAAGGAGAGTGGAATGGAATAATACTGGAAAGGAGAGGGAGCTGAGAGTCGCAGTTAATAATCTGTGGCCAAACAGAGATAAAGCATCCACAGTAAACGATATAACAATCAACGATGTCTAACTAGAAAATTGGCATTGATGTATGGTCGAGGAATAAACATGAGAAACAAACAAAACAAAGACCTGAATCCCCACTGCAGAGTACTGTGTAAATCTCTGTGAATCTGTTCCCTGTAAACTAACTAGGTTGCCTTGTAACTAACTAGGTTCTCTTCCAGTCTGTTATATTAGTACTCACTGAATATACAGGAAGTTACACGACAACATAAAGAACACATCGGAAATTTCACTGGGTTCAGATAATAACATCGTGTTTAAACTGAGTTATAGTGTTTTGGCGACGTATTGTTACATTTCTAATACAGTCAACTGTCAATTCTGTGTGTGTGTGTGTGTGTGTGTGTGTGTGTGTGTGTGTGTGTGTGTGTGTGTGTGTGTGTGTGTGCATGTGTGTGTGTGTGTGTGTGTGTGTGTGTGTGTGTGTGTGTGTGTGTGTGTGCATGTGTGTGTGTGTGTGTGTGTGTGTGTGTGTGTGTGTGTGTGTGTGTGTGTGTGTGTGTGTGTGTGTGTGTGTGTGTGTGTGTGTGTGTGTGTGTGTGTGTGTGTGTGTGTGTGTGTGTGTGTGAGAGAGAGAGAGAGAGAGAGAGAGAGAGAGAATGTTGGAACTATAACAAATCACAACACGAAGTATTAACACACCTCTTTAAGGGCATCGCAGGCCCTACCTTGTCCTCGTACGGTTTCCAAACAGCAGGTACGTCCATCACTCGGATACCTTCCTTACTGAGTGTCTTTTCGATCATCTCACTTTTATACATCAGCGCCAGGCACAGAGCGACGACGCAGAACAGGCTTTTTCTCTGCCACATTTTGCTTGGCTTGACATTTCGTTTTCCGGGATGAATAAACAATGTGACGAGAACAAAAACAGCAAACTTACCTTAGAAATAACAGTAAACGCCTCCCAAGAGAACATATCATATTTTTTGGTGTGTGTGTGTGTGTGTGTGTGTGTGTGTGTGTGTGTGTGTGTGTGTATCGAGCCTTGAAAATAAATAATATGGTAATTGGAGAAATTTTGAAGGTCACATATCCAAAATCAATCTCATGTAGCCTATGATATCCTGCAAATGTAAATGAACATAGCCTTATTTGTCCATAGAGTTACGCATGCTCCAAAATTGTATGCATAGTAGGGATTAATAGATTATTTTTTGTTTAATTCATGCAAAATATTTATGTAAAACATGCAAAGGGACATGCCATTTACAATTCACGTTAAATCATACAAGGAAAACAGAGCCACCAAAAGGTAGCAATGCCCTCACGCAGCTGGTATTTGTGTGTGTGTGTGTGTGTGTGTGTGTGTGTGTGTGTGTGTGTGTGTGTGTGTGTGTGTGTGTGTGTGTGCTCCCGATAGATTGCTGTTAATTTCTTATTATATATTCAAAACATAAACAGAAGTATTTCATATCTAATCAAGATCATGTAAAGTCTGCCACTATGAATCGGTTATAGTTTGGGAGGTCGTGACATCAAGGTTTTCATGCTAAACCATATAATTTACAAATCCAATGTCATGTCGTCCATTCAGACTCTGTGTCACAGAGGCTGAATGCCAAAGATTTTGTGAATAATTAATACACTCAAAGCAGAAATAACCGGTATAGAACGCTGCACCTTTTTTCAAGTAACATACTCCATTACTGTTCCTGAAAAGTCCCTCATAAAACAACGGTAGTCGAATGCTGAAACCTACTGTAGTTATGAACAATGGTCTTCCAGCCCAAATATAGCTGTTTCTTATACCACAAACTAATTCTGTCTACCTCTCTTGCGAGAGAGTAGAAATCGTTTAATCCATCTATCTATCGGCAGACGCCTTAATTCCTTATACGGGGTGGCCGCAAACAAATCGCCTCCACGTCATCCTGTTCCCCGCCATTTCACTGCCCTGCTCCCAATTCACACCCCGCTCTCTCATATACCTCTCCATTCCATCCCTCCGTCTCATCCTTGGCCTTCCTCTCCCTCTCTCCCCTTCCACCTCGCTCACATATATTCTTCTCGTCAGTCTCTCACTCTCCATCCTCTCCACATGGCCACACCTCAGTGTGTTTCTCCTAACGCTTCCTATCACATGCACATCCACACCACATCGCTCCTTCACATCCTCATTTGTCAGTCTGTCTTTCCATATGACTCCACAGGCTACTCTCAAATAACTAATTTCCACTGCTCTCACTCTTGTGTCCCTCTAACAACGTCCAAGCTTCACTTCCATACGTTAGACTTGGTATCACAATACTGCCATGTGATAACTTTTTCATTTCCATGTTCATTTCCCTGTTTCTTGTCACTGCCTTCAAGGAACCAGCAACATTTCTTCCTTGTTGTACCCGTTCAAGCACTTCTTCCTTCAAATTTCCATCCTTACTCATCACACTACCCAGGTACTTAAACGTACTCACATTTTCCATTTCCTTACCATCCAACCTCACTGTACATTCACTGACTTCACATCTCCCGAAGACCATCACTTTACTCCTCCATACATTCACCGTTAGATTCCGTTTCTTACATAATCTCCCAGACTCATCCACCAAGCCTTGCAGCTCCCCTTCGTCTTCACTTAACAACATAGTATCATCTGCAAACAACAGTACAGGGAGTTTCCAAACACTGCCCTCTCTCATTAGGGCCACTCCAATATCCATTGCCCTACCTTGTATCTCTTTTATAACCCCAACCATATGCATTTTGAACAACCATAGAGACTTGACGCATCCCTGCTTCAACCCAACCTCCAAAGAGAAAAATTCACTCAGTTCACTATCCACACGCACTGCAGCCATAGCACCCTCATACATACTCTTCACAGCATTCAACAACTTCCCATCTACTCCATATATTCTTAATACTTTCCACAATCCTTGTCTATGCACCCTGCCATATGCTTTATCCAAATCCATGAAGGCCTCATACAACTTCTTTCCCTTCTCTAAAAACTTTTCCACTGATGATCTTAGAATGAATATCTGATCTACACATTCTCTTCCCTTCCTAAATCCTCCCTGTTCTTCTCCAACTAATTATTCTGTTAAATCCCTAACTCTGTCAATAAATATTCCACTGTATACTTTTCCTATTACAGTAAGAAGACAAATGCACCTATGATTACCACACACTCTTTTTCCCCTTTCCCTTTGTACAAGGGAATAATTGTACCTGCCTTCCAATCTTCCGTGACTCTACCTTCCTCCTAGGCCAATCTGCACATCTTGCACATCAATTTTACTACTATCTCTCCCCCATGCTTCGGCATTTCACCACACACTTCATCAACTCTTGGGGCTTTCCCCATTTTGACTTTCTTCATTGCCTCCACAACTTCCATCCTACTGATTTCTTCCTGTCCTCTCACCTCCCTCTTTCTCCAAGCCATTCTCCAGCCACTTACACTTGCATTACTTTCATTCTGTATTTTCAACAATTCATTAAAATGTTCTCTCCATCTGCTCACTTTTTCTCCCTTCTCAAATAGTAATCTACCATTTTTATCTTTCACATCCGTACTAACTTCATTGCCACCCTGCCTGACTCTCTTTACCTCTTTCCAGAACATTTTCTTACAGTCCCTCCACTTGACACTCAAATTCCTTCCACATTCCTCATCCACTCTCCAGGGGCGTCATTTCAATTTTCCTTGGGGGGGGGCATAGGCTAGTTAGGAGGCCCACCTACTCGCACCTCCCCACATAGGTGGGGTGGCGAGCGAGCATTTTGAAGCCACATGCAAAGCTGTATTTAGAGAATGAAAGCAGTAAACAAATATATATACTGTATATAATTATTGATTAAATCAGTTACTTCCTGACACACACACTAATGGATATTCTAGCATTGGCAAACGTTCAAACTTTTAACTCCGACTTCGAACCACAAAATAAAATAAAACCACGCTTCCCTGTACAATTCTGTTTTTTTTTGTTTTTTTTGTAAAGCATTCATGTCACTTATGCGTTTGTGACTTAGATTTTATCATAGATTCTGTAAAAGATAAGAAAGCTTACTTAGTTCTAATGCAACCCTGCCGCCTCCCTACTGTCCCCTTTTTCCTCACGGTCCCACGGTACCTCACCGCCCCCCTGGATCTTTCTGGACCACCGCCCACTTTTGGAACCACTGATCTAAATGAACTCTTATGACTCCTACATACATGTACGTACTTCCTGAGATGAATAAAAGCTTTTAATGATAGCCAGAATACAATAAAAAAGGCAGCTCGATAATGAAGTCAACTGAACAGCTGGCTAGGAACATATTTACATTAACATCCTTTAATATACCTAGAAAATTATTGTGATTATTACACACACACACACACACACACACACACACACACACACACACACACACACACACACACACACAAATGATCCTGACGAAATTTCAGGTTGGGTGCTACTTGAATATGCAGAAAAGTCAAGCAGATCATTATATTTAATATTCAAGGAATCCTTAGGCCAAGGTAAACTACCTATTTGGAAGAAGGCAAACATTGTTCCTCCCTTCAAGAAAGAGAGTAGACCAGTGTTGTAAGATACTAGAAAAGCTGACGAGAAAATTTTGAGTAAACCATATAGAAGAACACAGTATGATAACAGAAAGGGAAAATCATGTGTTACTAATCTATTAAGGTACTCTGATGGAGTTAGAGAAACATTACAGAAGAGAGAAGGATGGGTGGACAGTATCTATTTTGATTTCAAGAAAGCATTTGACAGAGTACCACACCAAAGACTCTTATGGAGGTATCCAAAGCAATCTGTACTGTTGGATGCAGGATTTTCACAGAAAAAGGAAAATGAGAACAGTATTAAGGGGAAATTATTCATCATGGAGGGAAGTGACTAGCAGAGTTCCACAGGGCTCAGTGCTGGCCACAATGAAGTTTTTAGTATATATAAATGACATAGACAGTAACACTGGAAATGGAAGCTATCTATGTTTGCGGATGATGCAAAATACAAAAGAAAATTACTAACACCAGATTCTTGCAAAGAGCTGCAAGAGGAATTCAGTAAACTTCATGAATGGATCAATAAATGGCAAATGGAATTTAATGTGGACAAGTGTCATGTATTAAGTTTGGTTAAAGTGAGAAAAGACCGGACTGGGATTCTAAGATAGGAAGATCAACCCTACATATACTACACATATTGGAAAAGGAGAAGGACCTAGGAGTGATTATCAATAACAGACTATCTCCAGCTGATCACATTAGTGAGATGATAACATGTCTACGTTGCCTGCCAATATGAGAGGAGCATTCACATAAATTATATAAATGAAGACATGCTGAGAAAGATAGGAACATCATTCATCAGACCAACCCTGGAGTATGCGTCAGTAGTCTGGAATCCTTATCTCAAAAAAACACATAGGTAAGATTAAAAATGTACTAAGGGCAGCTACAAGACGGGTATCAAGCTTGGGGGATCTAAGCTACAAAAAAAGACCCGAAAAACTGAATCTACCAACACTACAGGAGAGAAGGAAAAGAGGAGGCATGATTATGCTATATAAATGCATCTCAGGGAAAGAGAAAATAGACATAAATGAATATATAACCTTTGGGGAAGCATCAGCAAGAGGACACTGCAAAAAATTACATAAAAAGAGAGGCGATAAAGACGTAAGGAAATTCAGTTTCCCAAATAGGCCAATTGATCAGTGGAATGTTTCCTACATAGGGCAATTGATCAGTGGAACGCACTACCGAATGAAATAGTGTGTGCCAAAACTATTCATAAATTTAATGATAGGTATGATAAAAATGGTTTCATATATGGGACAATACGAGCTTGACTCATTCCGGTAAAGATACAATTAGGTAAGAACAATTAGGTAAACACACTCACACACACACACACACACAATATATATATATATATATATATATATATATATATATATATATATATATATATATATATATATATATATATATATATATATATATATATATATATATATATATTTCACTCAAAACGTATTGACGCTAAATACATTTTTTTTTTTTCATGGTGTTATCCTTACATTTTTTTTTTCGTTAACTGTACTTGATTTGGAGGCCCCCTCAGAAAGCTTGGGAGGGCGAGCGCCCCTCGCTGCCCCCCCCCGAATGACGCCCCTGCCACTCTCTTCTTACTCTCTCTCTTACTAGTCTTTTTACCTCACTCTTCCTTTCTACATTTAACTCTCTCTTCCACCTCTTAACTTCTTCCATGCCCCTATTTCTCATCCATTCACTATATGTTTTTTTTTCTTTTGTGCCACAACCTGTCTCACCTCTTCATTCCACCATGCTGTTCATTGCACTCCCTTTCATCTTGTCTTCACCCCACACACCACATCACATGCTGCACATATTTCTTCTGTGAATATTTTGCACACACCTTCCACGTCCCCCATCTGCTCCAACTCATATTTATCCAATTGTTTTTCAAATTCTCTCTTATATTCTGCCTTTTCCTCATCCTCTTGTAACCTTTTCACTCTCCTTGCATCTACTCCTTCCTCCCGTCCTTCCCTTCTTCTATTTCTCCGTTTTACTTGGACCTTGATTCTGACCACCACCAATTGGTGGTCAGAAAGTCCACTCCCCCAACCTCTATATGCTCTTGCATCCATTACACATCGTCGCATCCTTTCATCCACACACACACATAATCCATCATTCCCTTCCTTTCATTCAGTTCACCATCCACCCTTCTCATCACTCGCCATGTATACCTGTGGATCAGTTTGCGCCTGAAGAGGGTATTAGCTATCACCAACCCCTCCCAGCACAAATGTCCACTAAAGCACTGCCATTCTCATCTATCTCAGCAGGCACACCCCACTCACTAACTACTCCATCCACCTTCACATTCCCTACTTTAACATTCATATCACCAGTCAAAAACACCCTCTCATTCCTTTCAAACATTTCCATGCACATTTCCACATTTGTCCAGAACTCTTCTCTCACTCTGCTTGCATGATCTTGCGTTGTCGCATACATGCACACAATCGCCCACATTTGTAGTCCAACTTTCAGTCTTACCAACACATTCCTTGAGCCAACTGATCCATACTCTCTTATATTCTCCTTCCATCTCTTACACACAACAATACACACTCTTTCTTTTCCCCTCTCATTCTCACCTACTCCTGCACATATACCCCATCCATACTCCCATTCTCTCACACTCTCACATCAGCATTTAGTTTCAGTTAATTCACATACATGCACTTTCACACCCTCAAGCACCAGGACAATCTCTCTCTTTCACCTCATCATTTGCACCCATTTCGTTCCACGTCGCCATCCGTATCATGTCCTTTGTTCGGTCCTTAGTCGTCATCTTTTGGTCAGTCCTGGTCCGAGGCTTCTTGTTCGTATTTTTAGTTAGTTGTATTCCGAGGGGTGGCACTAACCCTCCGCCAACCCACTTGCTGTCACGTAGGGAGCACGTGTCTGTTGGTTATAAGGCTACCACCCAGCGTTGTAAATGATTTCCTTGCCTACAGGAAGTCATTTAGGCTTGCCACTCTGTGTAGAGCTACCCTAAAAACAGGGTACCACTACACTAAGTGGGTGGATGATGGGCGCCCTCACCTGCCAACAATCGTTTAAGTACATTTAATAATACACACATTTACATACACAGCAAACAGGAAGGTACACTCCATGAGAGGAATGTACTATACTTTTGCGTTATTCTTCTCGATGAAATCTTTGCTTTAACCCGCGCCGTCCCGAGGACGTACTTCCACGTCCTCACGTTTTGTCACAGCTAATCCCGAGGACGTACTTCAACGTCCTGCAATTGCAAGGTTCATAATTTCCACAATTTTCAATTTTCGCGAGTCATTTTTGGTACGTATACACGGGACACCTGCCTCAACAAGATGCCAGGCAGAGACAATGCCTTACCCAGCATGACCTCCTCCCCCCCCCTGCATGCCCTTTTCTCAGCAATTCACCTGTTATCAGTGACCTGGCCAGTATAGCCATGTCATGCCACGGTACGAAATTCAGGGCCAGAGTGATTCCTCAATCAATGACAATGTGGAGGACAAACTTTACATAGCATTAGAGGAAGAAACAGTTAGAAATGATGATCAGGTAATGTGGCAAAAAAGGTCAGGTATTAGTGAGTGAAACAATGCTTATAATGCCTATATTACTGCTTGAAAACCAATATACTTTTGTACTACATATAAATTCGTAACAGTAAATAAATAAATACCGTTTATGAGTGGTGTGAAATAGTTATCCTCCCATAGAACTCGTTTTCTTTGGTGCCAGCCTGATAGAAAACCCAGTAAAGTAAGGAGGCTCTCCTACCTGTAATGAGTATTTTAAACCTCAGGTGAGCGATTTCTCTATGAATTTTCGATGTTTCTCACCAAAAGCGAAAGTTTTAGCAAAAAAAAAAAAAAGGTCGAAAATTGCCCGGGATTGGGGGGTACCAGTGGTCGAAAAGTGGCCGGGACGGGGCGGGTTAAGCAGTCGCATTGAGAAGAATAATTGTACTCTCTCCCTTTGCCCTGCTACCGTCTTAGGTCTACCTACTGCATTTCCACCATGTCCTTAAAAATTGTCCCATTACTTATTATTGCACCTCTGTTAAATAAGATCGCCCTCCATCTACATTCTATGTGTAATGCTGTCTGCAGGTGACACAACACTGACTGACAACACCAATGATTTCGTGTAGTCCAAACAACCTCATAAAGGTTTGGCGGTCTACTAGTGAAAGTACTACGATCGGATGTGGCCTGTAAGGCAACCATGCAATATTTGGGGTTTTGTGGGCATGCGGTGGCCGAGACGGTAGAGAAGTGGCTTGTAGTCCTAAGGGACCCAAGTTCGATTCCTGGCTGGGACAGGAAACAGTATAAGGATCTGAAGTTCTCTGAAGGAGATTTTACTGATTTGCTGTAAGACCCAACGACATGTGAAAATAACCATGTTAACACCATTATCCTAGCCTTGTATGAGATAGCCCTAGCATGTATTCAGTATGGACGGTGGGTGTTAGCACCGAAGTGGTGGTATGTCGAAATGCATAGTACATAAAAGGACTGATGGGCCTAAGGAAACCGGCTATGAAGCCTATGCCCAGAATCGGACACATAAAAAAATGCTCACATAATATCTCTAAGGGGCGATAAAATGGTCGTTCACGTTAAATGTCTGAAGTATGTAGCGTGGCCACGGTTCCCTGAGCACATGATGTGGTAAAATTATTGTATGATAGAAAGGCAGACAGACCTCTGAAACCACTGCCTCGAAAGAACTGGCTAGTTTCAAAGTGACCCCAAAGTCGTAACTTAAATCGATCTGCATGGGCCTGAATGAATTTGATGAGTCTGGTGCAAAATGAACTTTTCAGATGTGATTACAGGGACCTAAAGTAATTGCTTTTGGAAATGAAGCTAACCTGAATGAACTTCATCGAACTTCCCTCGACAGAAATGGCCTTGACCAGACCTGACAACTTAAATATATCTGACGAGCCTTATAGTAATCAAAATGTATACAGAACGACCTTAGTAAGATAAATTGAAGCTGGAATACCCTGATTATTTCCAAATTAACTCAAGATTAGTGTTAAATTTTAGGAATGGACTTAAAAGAACCAGACTTATGTGACCGTATGAACGTTATTTATCCTTGATGCACCTGGATCGATGTATATGAGCAACGGTGAATCAGTTAAGCTGAGTGAAACTAAACTTTCCTTAGCACTATCCACTTCTACAAAATACCAATTAAATATTCAGCGGTGGTAATGTGGTGAAATGTTGGACTGCCCTTCGATAGTATGCAAGATCACAAAATACGGCACGAAGCAGTTTGAGGTTTTGAAATTCCTGAAAACAGATCAAATTAGGCATTGCAGTAAAGACATAAACGTAAAGGTTGTTGGGGGAGGTGGTGGGCGAATCGGTAGAGAGGCGGCCTGCAGTCCTAATGGACCCAGGATCGAATCCCGGCTGGGGCAGGGAACAGTTTAAGGATTTGAATTTCCTAAAAAACAGACTTTCCTGATCTACAGATGACCCGCCGACATGTCGCAAAAATACCACCGCTAATACCAATACACCAGTCCTGTATGAGACAGCCCTAGCATGTATTCAATATGGATGGTGGGTATTAGCGCCGAAGTGGTGACATGTGGAGGTGTAGGAGGACTACTAGGCCTTGGAATAGGTCACTGCCCCCAAGAAATAGGCCCTGAAGCCTTTGCCCAGAGTCGGACACATAAAAAAATAAATAAATAAAAGACTGGCCTTGTGACTGAGTATGACGTAATCAGGGTAGGGTCTGTGCGATAGTGCCAGAACTAAGAAATATTTAAGGAGGACAAAGCCTTATCAATACCGCATTTATAAATATATGGTAAACATCGGAGGAGCAGTTGTCAGGTTAAACAATAAATTGAAGCAACCAGGTGCTGAATACTACTGAAAGGAACCAAATAGTGCAGATACAACTGCTTGTGAAGATACTGAATGGGTAGCAGATATATATCCTTGAAAAGGGTCATATTAAGAAAAAAGTTCACCCAATCTAAAGTTTTATTCCGGTTATTATTTTTTTCAAATCCTGGCATTGCTTCTTTGACAGTTTTCCCATTCTTGCCACCGTTAGAGCCCTGGAAGTATATTACATTAATTATTTTTTCGTGTATTCTCATAACGTACTGCACTTCCATAGCTGAATTTTCTCTATGTGAGCCATTTCGCTCATAAACCGAACATGTATCAAGTCAGCAACCAAATATCATTGATCAATGAATGCAAGGAGACTAATGTTTCAGTGTTAAACGTTACTTGTCCTAGTGTTAAGGGTTATTGTTCTTCTTTGTAAATAGAAATACTGAAAACGTTTCTTGTAAGATGTTACCTCAGTGGTTTGTGCTTTACCCTCACTTGCTGTTTTGAGTGACTGATAACTAACATAGTACTAGTGAGTAGTCTCTAGAACCACAGATCTCATGATACAACAAAGTTAGAAAGTTGTTCATTATGATAACCTGACCCTGGGTGTAATCTATTGTAATTTAACTGGCCCTGGTTCGGTTTAATCTGCTCAAACCAGGTTCAGATCAAACTACTGTACAGCTTCTCCAGTATAACATTGAAAACTGAAAAATCATTTATTGTGATGACAAGACGGGAACCAGAAAAAGCATAAGAATACAACACCATTGGTGTTTTTATTGTCTACGTCCGTGTACATTCCCTATCAATGCACAACAGTTTTGATTTTGTTTTTTATCTTACTGATCAAATAAATCACATTCTCGGTAAAAAAAAAAAAAAAAAGTAACCATCCCTTTCAGTAAGATGATGGTCAAAAATGCACTTTTCTACGAGAAAACTGTGATTTTCTTAGGAAAAAAAAAAAATCAATTTTCACTATTGTCTGATTTTGCAATGATGACGAGATACGAGATTATTCACTTGAAGCGAGTTTTTTTGTATATATTCACTAGACAAAAGGGTTAATGTAGTAGAGCTTTATATTATCTTTTTTAACCATATTTTGGTGGCGGATCCATAATTATGCCTTTTTATGCCTTTTTTTGTCAACAAATGCCTTTGTGTGTGTGTGTGTGTGTGTGTGTGTGTGTGTGTGTGTGTGTGTGTGTGTAATTTTTTTGCCTCTTTGCCCACCTGTTTCAGAGTTTTTAGTGCCTAAAAATCCAGGCTGTAAGAATAACAAATGACTGAATACACCAAGCATAAGGAAGTCACAGAACCTACTTTGGGTTCAACAAGAAGAAGTATCTTTTAGCCAAATGTTAGTGGGTAGTATGCTGCCTTGAAAGAGAAACTGGAGACTGACATAGCAGTTTCGGCAGGACAAATGCTACTAATCCGAGCACAAGACCCAACGCTAAGAGCAATAGAGAACCCTGTATGTGTGTGATAGTCAGATTCCTCAGTGTGATTGTAGGGGCGTGGTTGTCTGAGATGCCGTCCTCTTCCTGTTGTCTCCTCCCATTGCTGTATCCTGCGCCCACGAGCAGCAGCTTCTGGTGATTCTCTTGTCCATCGTTCGTACAAACCCGTCTGCTGGTTGCAATGGCTGCCGTCGTATTCATCATCCTCGTCATCATCAACGTCATCTTCATCATAACATTATTATTCTTATTATTTATGATGATGATGATGAGTAGTAGTAGTAGTAGTAGTTGTAGTAGTAGTAGTAGTAGTAGTAGTAGTAGTTGTGGGAGTACTATTATTACTATTATTAATTTAATAATATAATAATAATAATAATAATAATAATAATAATAATAATAATAATATTATTATTATTATTATTATTATTGCCTGATAATGCTGAGCGATATTGTTTTTGCCTGCCTCTATGTGTGTGTGTGTGTGTGTGTGTGTGTGTGTGTGTGTGTGTGTGTGTGTGTGTGTGTGTGAGTCTTCCCATTATATATCTCATGGACGGCTTGAACTATCAATTTGAAACCTTCAGGGTATCAAGATATGGCCAAAATCTTGGACGAGTTCGAAAATGGACAATTGGGGTCAAGGTCAAGGTCACCAAAATGGCTGCAAAAAGTAAACTAGTTTTTATTGCCTGCTTGTAGCTCCATTATATCTCATGAACGGTCTCATCTATCAACATGAAACCTTCAGGGTACCAAGATATTGCCTAAATCTTGGACTTAGCCAACAGCATATTCTGGCGGGCGATTAGAATTCGGCTCCCGAATGCTTTTCTCATTATTAATATTATTATTATTATTATTATTATTATTATTATTATTATTGTTGTGGGAGTGGCTGGGGAATGGCTGGGAGAAGGAGAGAGGTGAGAAGACAGGAAGAAATCAGTAGGATAGAAGTTGTGGAAGCAATGAAGAAAGTTAAATCAGGGAAAGCCCCAGGAATTGATGGAGTGTGTGGTGAAATGCTGAAGCATGGGGGAGAGATAGTAGTAGAATGGATGTGGAAGATGTGCAGATTGGCCTGGGAGGAAGGTAGAGTCCCGGAGGATTGGAAGTCAGGTATAATTATTCCCTTGTACAAAGGAAAAGGGGAAAAAGAAGTGTGTGGTAATCATAGGGGCATTTGTCTTCTTAGTATAATAGGAAAAGTGTATGGTAGGATACTTATTGACAGAGTTAGAGAAAGAACAGAGAAATTAGTTGGAGAAGAACAGGGAGGCTTTAGGAAGGGAAGAGGTTGTGTAGATCAGATATTCATTCTCAGATCTTTAGTGGAAAAGTTTCTAGAGAAGGGAAAGAAGTTGTATGCGGCTTTCATGGATTTGGAGAAAGCATATGACAGGGTGGATAGACTAGGATTGTGGAAAGTGTTAAGAATATATGGAGTAGATGGGAAGTTGTTGAATGCTGTGAAGAGTATGTACGATGGTGCGAAGGCTGCAGTGCGTGTGGATGGTGAACTAAGTGAATTTTTCTCTTTGAAAGTTGGGTTGAAACAGGGATGTGTCATGTCTCCATGGTTGTTCAATCTGTACATGGATGGGGTAATAAAAGAGGTACAAGGTAGGGTAGTGGATGTTGGAGTGTCCCTGGTGAGAGAGAATAGTGTTTGGAAACTCCCTGTACTGTTGTTTGCAGATGATACTGTTGTTGAGTGAAGACGAAGGGGAGCTGCAAGGCTTGGTGGATGAGTTTGAGAGAGTGTGTAAGAAACGGAATCTAAAGGTGAATGTAGGGAAGAGTAAAGTGATGGTCTTTGAGAGAGGTGAAGTCAGTGAATGTACAGAGAGGTTGGATGGTGAGTAATTGGAAAATGTGAGTACATTTAAGTACTTGGGTAGTGTGATGAGTAAGGATGGATGTTTGGAGGGTGAAGTGCTTGAAAGGGTACAGCAGGGAAGAAAGGTTGCTGGTTCTTTGAAAGCAGTGATAAGAAACAGGGAAGTGAGCATGGAAGTGAAAAAGTTACTACATGACAGTAATGTGATACCAACTCTAACGTACGGAAGTGAAGCTTGGACGTTGTTGGAAGGAGACAAGTCAAGAGTGAGAGCGGTGGAAATGAGTTATTTAAGAGGAGCCTGTGGAGTCACATGGAGAGACAGGCTGACGAATGAGGATATAAAGGAGCGTTGTGGTGTTGACGTGGATGTGATAGGAAGCATTATGAGGAACACACTGAGGTGGTTTGGCCATGTGGAGAGGATGGTGGGTGAAAGACTGACGAAGAGAGTGTATGTGAGTGAGGTGGAGGGGGAAAGAGGGAGGGGTAGGCCGAGGATGAGATGGAGAGTTGGGGTGGAGAGGTATATGAGAGAGGAGGGTGTGAGTTGGGAGCAGGGGAGTGAAATGGCGGGGGACAGGGCGACTTGGAGGCGATTTGTTTGTGGCCACCCCAAACGGGATTGAGGCGTCTGGCAATAGATAGATAGATAGATTATTTCTTTTGCCAATGAGGTTATGCTTACTCTATGCTTGTTTGTCTGTCTGTCTATTAGCAGGATTACTTATAAAGTTATGAACGAAATTTGATGAAACTGTGTGGAAAGGTGGACCAAGGGCTAATGAAGTAATGATTTAATATTGGACCAGATCCCGATCCGGATTTGGAGTATCCCACACAATAACTCCAAAAGTTCTCAATGTACTATAATGTAATTTTATTGACAGGTGCACCATGGACCAAGAGAGAATTGATTAAATTTGGGGGCGGATCCGGATCCGAATCGTGTATCCACGGATCCGGATCCGGGATTACTTAAATAATTATGAACGGATTTTGACTAAGTTTTGTGAAAGGGTGGGCAAGGGGCCAAGGAAGAAATTATTAAATTTGGGGGCGGATCCGGATCCGATCCTGAGTATCCCGCACAATATCTCCAAAAGTTCTCAATGAATTTCAACGAAATTTTGTGGAGACGTGGGTCATAGACTAAGAAAGAACTGATTAAATTTTGTGGCGGATCCGGATCCATTTTAATGGCAATGGTATTGGTGGAGGTATGCGCTCTCTGAGTGCCTTCTAGTTTCAATTACTCTCACCGGGTTCAGAGTTAAGGGGGAGGGGCACTTCATTAATGAGTGCATAGCTCAGAAGAATCTTATTATGATATTGTGTCTTCTCTTGCTGGTGAACGACCACCTAATGCTGCTTGCGCATCGGCTATATCCGATTCTCTGATGGCCTTTTAATGGAGGGCATTCTCCCCTCCTTACAGTGAAACTTGCTAGGTTCCCTTCACTGTCCAGCTGTTGGACATGGAGTACCTCGGTCTAAGGGATTTGCTCCAACAGTATCTGTCCAAGCACCGGGCTGACAGACTATTACATTCTTTCTCCGGTGCTTGGAGAGGGTGTTTGTTCTATGGGAGGGGAAATGCTATCCTGTATGGGTACAGCTGGGTTGTTTTGAAGGATTTAAATATTTTATTTTAGTATATTGCAGCTTCTCATTTATTATCAGGATTTAGTTATTTTATGTTCTCCCATTTTACCATTACTTAAGGACTCTTGGTGCTGGTGGCATGCGACCCTGGCAGGTGTGCCACCAGTATTATTTCGACTAGTCAGTCAGTCAAGCTGATTTTGATACTTGGCCTGGTCAGATTGCTGAAGAAGCTTACTTCTTCCGTTGTTCTTGTTCTCCCAGCTACACAGTTCAGGACCTCTTAATGTATTATGGACCATTGCAGGGTGCATGGTAATGGAATGTATTGTAACAATAAACTTGTGACCCTCTTGTGCTTGATACACATTCCTCAAGTAGTTGAATAAAGCTTGAATTTGTACTGAAAATTTCTAAGAATCGTAAGTAACCACCACCTCAAGCATGTCATTTAAGTTTTTGCCCGCTCTTAATAGATGATTTTATTTAGCTCAAAGATATTTTTTGAACTGGAGGGTTAGATAAATGCTTTATATGATCCTCTAGTAAGAAAGACCCTTAACAACTCCATAAAAAATTCTGAGAGTAGCAAGTAAAAAAATATCTACAAAATGCATCATTTGACTCAAAGCATTTGATGTTGAATCTATCTAAGATAAACTTGCAATCAAATATGGATCACATGCAACGTATATCAAGTATTAAAAGTTCTTTTCTGTCACGTCCCCTTTCCAGTTCATTCAGCAGAAAATGAAGCTTGCTAGGCATTTGCTCCACACACAGCCAGAGAAAACTAATGTGTAATGTGCAGAAAAAGGCGCTTAAGAGTGTGTTACGAAATAGCCAATGCCTCATGAAATATGACCCCATGTTACTTCAGAGTAGCATGTAGAAGGGATAGTATAACCAGCCACATGTGACTGTCTTATGAAGCGTGACTCGCGAGACAATTGTTTGTCTTTTCTTATCAATGCCCACACACATTAAAGATAGACTGTTTAAGAGTTTGCCTTTTATGAAAACTTATATGATATTAAAATATGTCAACCACAGAAAAAATATTAAAGACAATGAAGTTCATGATTTCTGTGCTACAAGTTGCAATAAAATAATCCGGGATAAGAGCGTCTACAATATTTTCTTTCTCCGTGCTTAGAAAAACGTCCCTTCCCTAAAGTATGAAGATAATTGTTTATAAGCTTGAAATATAATAATACGATTTTTGCAATGGAATCTAGCTGGGAAGTGTCTAAATATTGTTTTGTTCATCATATAAATCATGATGAATAAATTTCGATTGTGATGATGCGTCCTTTTTTTATCGATAAGGGGACTCTCATCTCAAAATTGCATTGCAGTCCTGTAAATTGTTCAATTCTGGGTTATTGTGTGTTTATTCAGAAGTGGAACATTGTATCAGTTCAATACATATCAACTATGCTGACCTGTTCTACGCTTCTGTCTATGCAGCTTCAGCACTCTTCTGCCCTAAAGCTGAGTCAGTGCAGGAACGATGAGTGAAGAGTTCCAGGATGAGGGAGATGAAGCTGACCAATGCTCCAGCAACCAGCGCAACCAACATGCCCTGTTGGAGAGGGAAGGCTGTTGATATTCAAGCTGTCCATATGTGAAATCAGTCTTGCTTTATCTCTTTCCTAAGGACGTCTTATTAACTTTATTCGTATTACGTCTAAACGATTACATAAAACTTACATATTTCTTGCAGTGAAAAGGTTAGGAGAAGCAGCCATAAGAAGAATAACTGCAGAACTATCCTAAGCAGAATAAAGTCATCTATTGCCTTCAGTAAAGAAATAAAAACTTCCTCTAGGTGACTGGGTGTGAAGAAACGGATTAGATAACTATTCTCACTATTACGTAAAAGAAAGAAAAAATATCATGATCTCCGTTACCCAAATGTGTGTAATGCCCAGGGAAGTCTTGAGAGCTACTCTTGTTGATGGGTTGAGGCAGGTGGTGTAATTTGGAGTGTACACCTTTATCAAGTGATTCAACAGACCAGCCTCTTGGGCATGCATGATCCTGGTGCAGATATAGTAAGCAAGGAATATTACTATGCTTTATGATGAAAATGGCTACACACACACACACACACACACACACACACACACACACACACACACACACAGAAACTCGTGTGACAAAAACCGTAGGCGAACTTCGATACCCCATGAAGGAGTTTTAATTTTACGATTGGAATGTTTGTGGTGTTCACAAGCGAAGGCAAAATATTATGCAGTGTACTCTTATCTTGTTTTCTATTTTACCGTAAAACTATTACCTTACATCATTGGCACTTGTCTGCCTTCAAGTCTGAGTGCCTCATTTTATTTGACCAGTAGAACTGCGTTCCCCATTACCTAATAACCTTTTACTAATTACAGAAACACGGCAAACTTGCAACTGAGAAATAAAATACAGTGGCTGTTGGACTGATTATCAGGAAAGAACAGGTTGCATTTATCCACCATGTATATAATTTGATAAGTTGTTCCTAAGAACTTCATAACTATACAGCAACCCAACTAACCAGCGACATAGAACAGGAATCAGTGGGGTGCCGCCCATTGGACCAGTCGGAGAAAATATCATAGGCTGGAACTCTTCATGAGACAAATAAAAGTCACAGCTGCTTGTTAAATGGAAGATTTGAAAAGGAAAATGTTGAAATTGTATGTCCGTATGTGAGCAATGAAAGTACCACTGATGATCCTTAACGTCATCATAACAGGAAGGCATATATACTAATTCTGTTTGGTTATGTGATTCACAGAGTACTACAAAAATATCGGTTCACATAATAGCCAAAGAACTATGAAACTCTTAAACAATTTTGAGATAAGGTTGTTGGCCTCCAAAGTTTGCTCCATTGGATTTCAGAGAACACTGTACACTCACTCATTATAATTAGTATTGTATCGATATGATGTCCCAAAACTGTACCTCACATTATATTGATAAAGTATGATAGATATCCCAAGATTAGACCACTTTAACTGTATTAATATGCTGAAGTGTGATTAACACCTTCATTCGGATTATGACATGGGTATTACATCATATTATCGCTACCACTAGACGAGGATATTTTGCTCAGGGAAGACATGTGATGCTGAATGAATCAGAAGGAACTGCCATTAACCCACAGTCCAGAAATACCTTCCATAAGCTAAATAAACTCGTTTATTGGTATGAAGTGTAGAATATGAACAAGACTCATTATAATTTAGGACATAGTAATATCTAACCATGCTGACTGGGGACTGGTTATCAAGAGGCCAGCAACAACACTCCTGCAGTAATGGAAAGGATTCGAATTTATTATTCAACACATTTATCTAATCAGAGATTCAAACCCACTCTTTCTAATCACTAACCTCATGAAACATGTACCCCTCCCCCCTGAACTATTGCAGGGCATGTACCGGTATGTTCCGTATCTTACAGACAAAATTGTATGGCTTGAAATTTGAAAAGGTGTGGCAGACTCAGGGATGAATAAGAGGAATGGCAAAATCATGAATATGGCAGATGAAAGGAATGTATCCCTTTGGAAAAGGCAGTCGCATACAACACAATTGTTATTAGTAAACGTAATGGGAACCTTATACCGGCACCTTGGTAATCATGAGTCGTCATCATTTTAATCAGGCCTGATATAGTGACGAAAATGTGGCAAAATATAGTACCTAAAAGAAACACCGCTAGCAAACACAATAATAATGGCTCATCATCAATAAAATATTGAACCAACTTCATTACATTACTTGTGCTAGTACAATCACGGGCCATCATAGTTTTTATCATGATGTATTCAGTGATAGGATGTGGTGGCCGTGCCTTACGACTATCCCTAACTTGGGTACAAACTTTCCTGTATGAGTTGTCTCAAGTCGACCTTTTTTCGGCAGGTCACCTACTTCACGCATAATCCCCTGCTCAGCAGCCTGCATGTCAAGTACTATCATAGAACAAAGCTCTATGTATTCCTTTACGCAGATTTTCAGAACTGCAAAGAAAATACTTTGATAATATTGACCATGTTAATACAAAAATCATGTTTAGCCTACAGACAGAGATCTAAATTTCTAAAATGCATTCTAGTTCCAGACACGAATATGCGAATCTTTTATGTTCATGTCTGCTGATCGTAAAAACAACTTTTCGCAAATTGTAAAAATGAAATAAATGGTTACACTTGAACTCACACTCATAGTCACACTCTTAGCAGTAGCAGAGACTACTGGGACGAAGTGAAACCTATTTCATTTTCAATTTAAAAATTTTTGTGTATCTTCTGTTGAGTAACCATCTGAGAATCAGAATAAACTAACATCGTTTTGCCACTTACCCCTAGGGGTAGGGGGGGTTTTCAAGAATACTTCCCCAGTATCCCTGCTTGTCGTAAAAGGCGACTAAAAGGGTTGGCTGAGAGTTAGTGCCCCTCCCCGGAAAACAACTAACTAAAAAAAAAAAAAACAAGTAGCCTCGGACAAGGACTGACCAAACGATGACGACCCAGGACCGGACAAAGGACTTCGTAATGGCTACGTGGAATCTGAGAGGAGCGAATGATGAGGTGAAAGAGAGAGAGACTGAGCAGGTGCTTGAGGGTGCAAAAGTGGATGTATGTGGAATGACTGAAACAAAATGGGGA
>NC_136975.1:9737404-9829904 GCF_032717465.1 Coenobita brevimanus | reverse complement strand
TAAATCGGGGGAATCACAAGCCACGACAAAAAACGACCAACAATACATAAAGCTAAACGTTAAGTGAACATAGGTTTGATTGGAAATGAGTGTATCTTAGTACCCGCGTCATGTGGAGATCAAATTATTTCATTATTCTTAGATACAGGATCCCCGGTGAATTAAATAACACAAGAGGAATTAGAGAGAATTTTCAGAAATAAGAAAAAAGTAACTTTCATGGAGGAATTTGATTTAGACTTATATGCAGTGGATGGCAAACAAATAACCATAAAGGGCATGATACATTTAGACATAAGTTATACAGAAACTAGGAAAGCAAATATCTGCTGTAGTAGAAAATTTAGTAATAAATGCTAACATGTTATTAGGTTTGAATACTATGACAACAGAGAATATCATTTTACTCCCACATATGAATGGAACAGATTACAACAATGAATTCATAGAGGAATTATCGTCAGAAATGTCACCCACCAACAGTGGAATATCAAAAAGAGTTGGAAATATCAAACGACTAAACAGAACTACTCAACGAGGGTACACTTGCACTCACACCACCCCTCCCAACCCTTCCATCCTCTCTGCCATGTGACAGAACTGACAGCCAAGCAGCAGCACTGATTCCTGCCCATTTCACCAATGATATCGTTATTCCGCAAAACTCATATATGAAAAGTCACCATAAAGAGTAAATTGAAGAATAGTACTGTTCTTGTCTTAGAAGAATTATGTAGAGTGAAAGGAATCTCGCTGGAAAACGCATTATGTCAAGTGAACAACGATGGGGAAACTCAAGTGTTCCTCATTAAACAGATGAATGGGGAAGTAGAGATAAAAAAGGGGAACCTGACTTTGTAGTATAGAGACATGTCCTGCCCCTGTAAGAGAAATAACCGTAGCAGGAACTACAAGTACGATAACATCTACGGATAGATAATGCATTAAGGAGAATTTGATTTACTCAGGACAATTTAATGAAGAAAATGATCTCTTAGATTGATTACAGAAACACTGACAAACTGTAGCATTACCTGGAAAACAATTAGGGTGTACTAACCTGATTAAACACAAGATTAACGTACACCCGGACACAACCAATATATGTACCGATCTATAGAGTTGCGCATTCACATTGCACCCTGGCAAATCAGTATATATGTTGAGGAAATGCTTCAACTGGGTATTACTGAACCATCTGTCTCCCTGTAGAATGCCCCATTATTTTTCGTGTCCAAACGAAACGGAGAAATGCGTGCGGGAGTAAATCACTGTAAATTAAAGCTGCACACAATACCTGACTCCTTTCCGATGGCATTGTTAAGTGACGTCTTGCAAAATACTGGACCAGAAAATAATGTATTTTCCACAATGGATTTGCTCAATGGCTATTATCAAATTAGCCTTGATCGGGAATCACGCAAATACTCTGCTTTCTCCACAAATACAGGGTATTACCAATGTAAACGAATGCCGATGGGATTAAGGACAGCACCAGGCACATTTCAAAGATTAATGAATTACGTATTATCTGGAATGCCGGGAAAAGGAATATTTGTATATTTAGACAACATCATAATTGCTACAAACACTATAGATGAACATCTACAGAAATTACACCAGCTTCTTCAAAAGCTTGCTGATGCTGGTTTAAAAAAAAAATCTAAATGCAAATTTTGCTTTAAGGAAATAAAATTCTTAGGCCACAGACTAGATGAAGAACGGATCCACACGTGAGGACAAAATACAAGCAGTTCGAGATTTGCCTGAACCCACACATATAGATGAAGTAAGACAATTTTGAGGTCTAGCTGGATACTACGGCCCCTTTATTAACCAATTCTCTCATATAGCACAACCGCTATTCATTCTACTAAAAAAGGATACTGTATTCCAGTGGGGAGAGGAACAAAAACTAGCATTTAATAAATTTAAAGATTATCTTAAACATGCACCTTGCTTGGCTATCCTAATTTCACAAAACCATTTATAATTTGCACAGATGCGTCCATTAAAGGAATAAGGGCTATACTGATGCAAGAAGATAATCATGGAAAAAATCAGCCAATTGCATTCGCCAGCAGACAAATAAAAGGTGCAGAGAAAATTATTGCACTACAGACCTAGAAGCACTTGCAGTGGTCATTCCATTACAAAAGTGTCGAGATTTGGTATATGGTTAAGAAATTCACCTATTCATCGACCATAAACCACTCGTGGGCATGTTCAAAGGAAAATTCCTCTCTGGGAGAAGAGCAAGATGGAAATGTACAGTTGAAAACTACAATGGACATATTCACTACATACAAGGCAAAATAAACTTAGTCGCTGATGCACTATCTAGTAACCCGACGACAATTCATGCCGTGGTATTAGGCCTCACGGGAAACATCCCAAACCATGATGAAATCTCGAGAGCACAAAGACTTGATCCAACATGATCTAAAGTTATATTCAAATTAGAAAGTGGCAAGGACATAATTACCAAAGCTACATGTACCACTCAAACAATTCACAATAGTCAATAATACCTTATATAGGATCAACTCAGGACAATCAAACCTTAGACAAAATAATAAACAATTAGCGGTACGTAATGAAATGATACCTCAAGTATTAAGGATAATACGCGATAGTCCACGTGCAGGACATCCTGGCAAGGATAGGACAGGGCAGGCGGTGGCTTAGTCGGTAGAGAGGTGGTCTGCAGTCCTACCTGATACCCAGGTTCAAATCTCCGCTGGGGCATGGAACAGTTTAAGGATCTGAATTTAATAAAAACAGACTTTACTGATCTACCAGAAGATCTGCCGACATGTAAAAATACCCCCGCTAATACCAATACACCAGTCCTGTATGAGACAGCCCTAGCATGTATTAAATATGGACTGTGGGTGTTAGCGCCGAATTGGTGACATGTAGAGGTGTATGGTATGTAGGAGGACTACTGAGCCTTGGGAGCAGGCTTTGAAGCCTATGCCCAGAGTCAGACACATAAAAAAAAAGTCAGAAAACCAGGCTGTTATACTACTGGCCATCGTTACGAAAAGATGTATACAATCAAATAGACAAATGCGAGTCATGTGCGAGACACAAACGCTACACAGTAACACCTGCACCTATACGGAGATACCCCGTACCTAATCAACCGTGGGACGTTGTCAAGGTTGACTTATTTCAGTTACCCTTATCCTACGATAATAATCAATATCAATTCGTGGCTACAGACTAGTTCTCAAGATATGTGATTTTAGCCCCAATTAAGGATAAGACAGCCGAAACAATGGCAAGGGCAATTATAGATAATATTATATGTCGTTTCACAACCCCAAAGGTATTAATGAGTGATAATGGGGATGAGTTTAATTCCGAAATCTTGCAAGAAATATTTAAACAATATACTATAAGAAAGGTAAATATCACAGCCTATCACCCAGCATCCAATGGACTGGTAGAGAGACAAAACAGTGTTGGATGTGCTACGACACATTCTCAGTGACAATTATGCAAGCTGGGATGATTGCAGTCCCAGAGTGGAAGCTTCAGTTAATGGAGCAATTAATAAATCTATAGCAGATACACCACATTTCATTATATACAGGACAGACAAACAATTACCTTACTAAACCGTAGAAGGTGAAAATTTACCAGTATATAATTATGACGATTATCCTAAACTCTGTTTGCGTGAATTCCAGGATATACACAAAAGGATGAAGAAACAATTATTGATGTCCGAGGAAGAAATAACGGAGTCATTCAATAAAAGGGCAAAAGAATCACCTATAAACTTAGAAGATACTGTCTATGGTATCATTCACACTAGAGACAATAAACTATCACCGAAATTTGAAGACCCATTCAGAGTAATTAAGAAGACTGCAAACAAGGTAGTGCTTAAATCACTGTCAAGTGGCGAAGAAAAACAAATTCATGTTGGTCATTTAAAAAAATTACCAAGGAATTTAGCCGGCAATTATGCAACCTCGGACACAAGTGAAACACCGAACACTATCAATAACAATAAACTAGAGGAAATCAATACATACAGTAATAAATTAAGATCGCATAACAAACACATAAACATATGTGCAACTGCTGCTACAAATGGCACAATACAGCATTTTCATGAGCTAAGTATCGATTTAAACTCTTTCTACAAGTAAAACAACGAGAAGAGTTATTGTTCTCCACGAGCCATTTGTAATGCACATCATTACTATCATCGACCACAGCATGACTTTAATAGTTAATTATTAGATTTTTTTTTTTTTTTCGGTAGGTAACGATGAGGGGACTTATACCATGGATTCTCCTCAATATAGCAAGAGGATATGCTCACTTAGACCCTCAACATATAGTACGGCAAGTATGCCCCATAGCCCCAGTGACCTCGACATCAGTCGTGAATGATGAGTACTGAAATTAGTTTGGAATTCTTATATGAATTAGCTGCATATTTGGAGAGTATTGCCAAGCCACTGAGAACACTGGAATTTATAAGAAGTTATGTTTCAGATGATCATAACACGAAGGCAGTTACTGAAATCGTGAAGTTAGCGAAATGGAAGATAGAACAAGCTAAATCATTCATGCTCACCATTATCCAAGATATCCCATCTCCTGGAACGGAGGCTTTTATGGACACGAGCATCATCACACGTACACGTGAAAAACGCAGTTTGTTTGACCTGGGTGGTGCAATTCTAGGGAACATTTTTGGATTGGCTACAGAGGAAGATTTTCAAGAAATGAACAACAAATTTAATAAAATAGCTCAGGTACTAACATATCAACCTGGGTGGCGCAGTTCTAGGGAACATTTTTGGATTGGCTACAGAGGAAGATTTTCAAGAAATAAACAAATTTAATAAAATAGCTAAGGCACTAACATATCAACTTGGGTGGTGCAGTTCTAGGGAACATTTTTGGATTGGTTACAGAGGAAGATTTTCAAGAAATAAACCACAAATTTCATAAAATAGCTCATGTACTAACATACCAACAGAAGCTAGTTGACGGTCAAAACACAGTATTGAAGACGATCGTGAAAAATCTGAGGAAGGCAGAAAATATAACTCAACAGAGTGTGGACAAAATAAATGCCATGGAAGGAAACATGACACTTTTCCAACACTTCTCAGTAATCATGGAACATATTGAGAAAATAATACTCCAATTAGAAAACACTAGATTTCGTTACCAGGCACTCGTGAAAGGTATTGCTAATGCTGGTAAGAGCAAGATCACTATTAACCTACTTCCAGTTCACGATCTACGTCAGATAATCAGTCAAGGCATACATAAGCATGGTTTGAAGCCTTTGTTCTGGGGTAGGAATCTCATGTTATATTATCCATATTTAGAAGCAACTCTATCACCAACATCAGTAATAGTTCATTTACCATTCATAACTGACGATCTGTTAACAGTCTAGCAAATATACCCCTTTCCTTCTAAGAATAATGACACTTTGGTCATCATCAACATCAACAGAGACACCAAACTCATCATGGTCTCCAAGAGACAAGACACCGTCACTTTCGCTAGTGAATCAACGATTGAATGAAAGTGCCGTACATCCCTACATGTTGTTCACCTTTGTCCTGCGTACATTTTCACGTTTCAGCCTACTGGAACAGTCCCTTGTGAAATGGCTATCATAAGAATTCATGACATTCATCACCATTGCAACTTCACATTTGCATCAAATAAACTTACACATCATCAATGCATGGGGCATTCACAGTTCTTTTACTTTACTTATAACACATCAGTTATCATAATTTGTCCAGATAAACCATCAACTCATACTTCAGCATCAGGATTATACATAGCACCAGACTACTGTGCTGTACTTACACCATTATTGTCCACTTTAGCTACGAGCAGTCACTATGCCATCCTCAAACACACACACAAATATATCCACCCACTACCTAAGATGGATTTAAACATAAGCACAAGTATTAAGCTGACTTGACCTAAGTCTAAAACTATGCAACTAACCAATGAAACAATGAAGCCCTGGGAACTGAGTATGAGTATGTTCAACTCATATTATGTGTATAGTCCAGCACCAACTGTCTTTATAATCTTCTCCATTGTATTTGCCATAGTGCTGTTGGCGATGCACAGAATGCAAGCAAGAATTGCAAACTTGGAGTCAGTATTACGGCAGGAAGAGTGAACATTCAAGTGAGACCCCATGAGTGAAATGTGTATATGTAAATAGTGTAAGTCATATTTTAAAAAAATAATCTAATCACAAATTATTGTTAGCCAATATACATCTAACCAATTCATATAACAATATTATTATATCTCATATATATGTATCAGAGATATCAATCACATTACTAATATATTAATGACTCCTACTATAATTTCGGCATGGTACTACCATTAATGAGTATGTCTCTTGTACTTACACATCTGTGCCACTAGGCTATATTACTACAATATGTTATTCTGTATTCAGTTTTACTACAATGTATTTACTTTATTATACATACAATAAATTACCACAATATGTTATGTATTTTCTTCATACATTGTATGATTACAATATGTTTCTACAATATTATTATGACTGTACAATATTTTCATAAATACAAGTGCTTGTGGGCCCCTGAGGCCCCTCACACTTGCTCCTGCAGAGGGCTCTCGCGTTTATGTCCTGTTCTAGTGTAACGATGTTACTTGGATTTTCTGCATCTAACCAATTGATCATACTATTTGCAGCTTCGGGAATGGAACCCAAGTTGTCCGAACGCAAATCCGAAATACTTTAATTGTACTTGTGGGCAAAAAATTCTATGGAGAATTTATCCTGGGTGCCAGGAGCGGCGCTTTTTTGGTCAAAATGTGATTGCTCATTAAATAGAGTAAAAGTTTTTCAATTGTGATGGGACCAAGTTTTTCACAGCGAATTTTTTGTGATTCCTGTGCAGAATTTTGGTGCGATTTGAATGTGTAGTTTCGGCTGCCCAAAATACACATACACACACACACACACATACACACACACACACACGGCTAGTGCTATAGTATATTAGATTATATCTCTATAATATTATAATGAATACTACCTATTAACCCGCCCCGTCCCGTCGACGTATGGGTACGTTGCAACATTTTGCATTTGCCAATCCCGACAACGTACTGGTACATCGTGCAATTGCAAGGTCCCTAATTTGCACAATTTTCAATTTTCGCGCGTGATTTCTCTTACGTATACACGGGACACCTTCCTCTATTCCTCTACAAGATGCCAAGCAGGGACAATGCCTTACACAGCATAACCTCCCCCCCTTCCCCCGCACACCATTGTCTCGGCAATTCACCTGTTACCAGTGACCTGGCTAATAAAGACATTCAGGGCCAGAGTGATTCCCCAATCGATGACAATGTGGAGGACAAAGTTTACATAGCATTAGAGGAAGAAACAGTCAGAAATGATGATCAGGTAATGTGGCAAAAATAGGTCAGGTATGGTGATGAGTTAGTGAGTGAAACAATGCTTATAATCCCTAAATTACTGTTTGAAAACCAATATACTCTCGTACTACATACAAATTCGTACCAAGTAAATAAATAAATACCGTTTATGAGTGGTGTGAAATAGTTACCCTCCCACAGAACTCGTTTTCTTTGGTGCCAGCCTGATAGAAAACCCAGTAAGGTATGGGGGACCTCCTACCTGGATCGAGTATTTTAAACCTCAGGTGAGCGATTTCTCTGTTTCTCACCAAAAGCGGAGGTTTTAGCCAAAGAAAAAAAATCGAAAATACCTCAGGATTGGGGGGTGTCGGAGGTGCGAAATAGCTCGGGATGTGACGGGTTAATAGACTAGAATTAATTACCACAGGCTGTCATAGGTCGCCAGCAGGGCGTGTCCGATGTCAGGACTCTAAAATATCATAAATTATTGCTAGTGACATAGATGTAATCTAGAAAGTTAAGTCAGCCATTGTTAGGGCCGGCAGGAAAATTTATATCATCTGCACATTCCCCCTGAAGAATGTGCAGTCTGCACCTCGTGACGCCTGATAGGAATACACACATACACACACACACAGGCTTCTAGAACATTTGACAACTGTCTAATCCACGTGACAGAAGCTATCATATACGAGAGAGAAGCGAGAAGACAGAAGGAATTAGGAGACTGAAGAGGAGATAGCAAGAAGGAGGGTCTAGTGAGAGAGGCTGCGAGAGAGTTAGCAAGCATAAAACCGCTCTCACCTCAATAAGTTCTTGTGAGACAATCTATCTATCTATTTATATCCCAACGCCGTAATCCCGCAAAGGGTGGCCACAGACAAAACGCCTCCAAGTCGCTCTGTCACCCACCATTTGACTACCCTCCCCCCAACTCACTCCCTCCTCCCTCATATACCTCTCAACTCCATCCCTCCACCTCATCCTTGGTCTACCCCTCCCTCTCCCTCCCTCCATCTCACCTACATACACCCTCTTAGTCAGTCTTTCATTCTCCATTCTCTCCACATGTCCAAACCACCTCAGTGTATTTCTCCTAATCTTCTCGACCACATCCACATCCACCCCGCAATGTTCCTTCACTTCTTCATTCATCAACCTGTCCCTCCATGTCACTCCACATGCTCCTCTCAAGTAACTCATTTCCACTGCTCTCACTCTTGACTTGTTCCTCTCTTGCAAGGTCCACGCCTCGCTTCCATACGTCAGGGTAAGGATTACAATACTATCATGCAGTGACTTCTCAACTTCCAAACTCACCTCCCTATATCTCATCACTGCTTTCAGTGAACCAACAACCTTCCTTCCCTGCTGTACCCTTTCACGCTCTTCATCCCCGAGCATTTCATCCTTACTCATCGCACTACCCAAGTAATTGAATGCACTCACATTCTCCATATCCTCACCATCCAACCTCACTGTACATTCTGTGACTTCATTCCTCTCAAACACCATAACTTTACTCTTGTTTACATTAACTTTCAGATTCCTCCTCTTACAGACTGTCCCAAATTCATTCACCAAACCTTGCAACTCCCATTCATCCTCACTCAACAATACTGTATCATCAGCAACTAGCTCACCGGAATCTTCCAAATCTCACCCTCATTCATTAGTGCCAGCCTCACATCCACTGCCCTACCTTGCATCTCCTTTACAACCCCATCCATGTATATGTTAAACAGCCATGGAGACATCACATAACCCTGTTTCAGTCCCACACTGAGATCAAAGAACTCACTCAGCTCACCATCCACTCACACCGTAGCTCTAGCTCTTTCGTACATACACTTCACAGCACTCAACAATTTTCCCTCCACTCCATATATTCATAAAACCTTCCACATGCCTTGCCGATCTGTTCTGTCATAAGCTTTCTCCAAGTCCATGAAGGCAGCATACACTTTCTTTCCCTTCTCTAGATACTTCTCCACTAAACATCTTAGAACAAATATCTGATCTACACACTCTTTTCCTTTCCTAAATCCCCCTTGTTCTTCCCCAGCTAGCTCCTCTGTCATATGCCTAACACGATCAATGAGTATTCTACCATATATTTTTCCAGTCACACTAAGAAGGGAAATACCCCTATGGTTACCACATACTTCTTTCTCCTCTTTTCCTTTGTATAAAGGAACAATTATACCTGCTTTCAAGTCCTCTGGAACCCTTCCCTCTTCCCAAGCCAATCTACACAACTTCCATATCCACTTCACAACAATCTCACCCTCATACCTCAGCATTTCACCACACGCTCCATCTATTCCTGGGGCCTTTCCCAGTTTGATCTTCTTCATTGCTTCCACTAATTCCGACCTACTGATCTCTTCCTTCTTCCACTCCTCTCTTCTTCTCCCAGCCATTCCCCAACCACTAATACTCGCACTGTTCTCACCCTCTACATTCAACAAATCCACAAAGTGCTCCTTCCATCTCCTCAATTTCTCTCTCTTCTCCACCAACAATCTATTATTCCTTTCTATCACTCCCCTACTATTTCCCCTTTCACACTGCCTTACTTTCTTTACCTTCTTCCAAAACAATTCCGTACTTTCCCTCCATTTCATGGGTAGGGTATTGGAAAGTTGGGTATTTCTCTGTATCCGGATTTTGTCCATATCCAGATATGCTGATGGCTGTACTACGTCGGATAATCGAGGGATTACTGTATTTTGTTTCACTGTGTCTTCTCAGTACACACTGCATTCTTCACTTTCTCCAAGTCCTCATTAACCATGACTTGTAACCAGGACTGGCATACTGACTCGTTGCATCCACTTCTACACTTCATTTCCCATCCTTGCTCATCATCCTGCCCCTAGACAACATTCAGTTTTTTCTGTTCCCTTGCATTAGACTGTGTCCCTCAGACATGTTAGAATTCCTCTGCCATAATCATAAAAACAGCTTTTCTCGTATAATTAATTACTTTCCTATGTGGAGCATCTCACTTTGCTAGCTCTTACCTGGTTAAAAATTTCTAACATTTCAAAAATCCCACATTCGTATATACCTCATTCATGCGAACGTCCCATCTAACAATCATAGTCTCCATAGCTGCTGTAATTTCCATCATCAAAGAAATCTTTGCATTTATTTTCACAAATACTTAGCATATAACTAAATATACTATTTTGCATTTTTTATCCTGAGGTTTTCCTTTGTTGTCATTCAGCTGCTCTGTTGAATCATTTGGCATTATATTTGTCCATGTTTCTGAACTGAAGTCTAACAACATTAACTTGAACAACTATACACAAGAGATTTATTTTGTTTCCAAATGTATAATATTTGACAATCATTTCCACCTCGCAGTTCTCCGCGAGGGACACCTTCACGTGTGGCACTAATATAAATAAGCGGCATCATAGATAGATTATACAAACGACCCTCAATTCCCTCCTGTACCCCCAAAGGAGGGTTGTGGACTGCAGAAGGGCAGCTTCAGCCTTCATTAGACTGGGTTCAAGTCCATATGATCATGGGGTCTTAAAATCAAGAACAGCATTTGCTCAGACCCATACCCATTCTGGATAACGGTGATGCAGACAGCCAATGTCGAGACCACGATGGCGAGCCACGCATACCCGCCAAGTGGGTAATACAAGCTCAGCCAGCTGGGTTTTATGACTGGGGTGGCTATTACAAAGTACATGACAGTGTATTCCAAGACAAAGGTAAGTCCCACCTGAAAATGTTCATTGACTAAGTCTGTAAATACAAGGAATGGAACCGTACAGTGTCATGTAAATGTGTAAAGTCGTGTTCACAAGTATGGATACACATGTAATCGTGTTGTCTAATGTATTGTCCACCGTCGGTTGGATGTGGAACTATTTCTCCTACAACCTGGTTCATTTATCATCAATGTAAGAGAAAAAGCTTCATATTCCAGTAGCCATGAACTCGACTGTAGACAACACGCTACAAGTGTAAGAAAATTCTTATATATGAACGCGACTGTACTATTAACTCTTCAGGCAATTAAAGCATAGAGAAAGCATTGCAGGTTGTCACCCTTCTATGGATCAAACTTCAGCCTACAATGGTATCACGATGTAATGTTATACTAAATTCGGTTATATCTGTTTAACTCACCTCTGAAGTCGCTCTGGGAGAATACCATAAATTACTACTGTCATGAATGATTTCCGATTCTCCACCAGATGTGCAACCTGCAAAGTTTATGAAAAGACCATATGAGATGAGTATAGGGTGTTTACAGTTCTCGTTGAAAGGTGCTTTTTTTTTTTAAATATAAATAACAGAACGGAGGAGGGAAAAACAAATGGGTAAAAAAATAATAATCCATACACCAGATTACTGGTGTCTTCTGTTCATAAAATATCTGTAACAGTTAGACTTGAACAGTTGTGGGTTGAAATTTGGAGGAAAACAACTCTGGGGAAGCGAGTTCCAGAGAGATGCAGTTCGGGGAATGAAAGAATTCTGATAGGCAGAAGTTCTGCAATATGGTTGAGTGACATTCCGGTCATGAGCGCTACCAGATGCCCGTGTAGCACGAGGGAAGGCATGGAGAGGTGGCATCATGGACGCAACTTCGTCTGAGCATTTGCCAAGAAAATATCTGTAAAATAATGCAAGGGAGGCAACATTCCTTCTTACTTGCAGGGGAGGCAGTTTATATGTAATGGCAGGGTTGTTAATGATTCTAACAGCTTTATTCTGAATTTTGTCTAGTTGTCTTAATGCAATCTCTCCACAACCATTCCACAAGGGTGAGCAATATTCAAGCTGAGAGCGCACATGACTCTTATAAATTATACCTAACTGCTCGTCGGCGAAGAAGTTACGGACTCTGTACAATAATCCAAGTTTCTTTGAGGCAGTTTTAGCAAGTGATCTGACATGAGAGGTCCAGCTGAGGGCACTGTTAAGTGAGACACCAAGAATTTCAATACTTTTGGAGATGGGAATATTATTAGCACTGAAGGTAATGTACGAATCAGGCAATATCTGTCTATTAGTAAACTGTATATATTTAGTTTTACTAGTATTTAAAGAGACAAGGTTGTTTTGTCCCCATTCACTGATTGTAGATAGATCTTGATTTATGGAGATGGCTGTACTGAGTTGAGAGGTAGAGATATCAGACTTTGTGAATGGATGTCTGAGTGTGAATGAACTATGTAGTGTTGAGTCATCTGCATATGAGTGAATGGGATTGTGAGTGACAGATAAGAGATCATTAATATGAACCAGAAATAGGGTTGGCGCCAGAACTGATCTCTGTGGCACGCCGGCGTTAATTGAGTGGAAATTCGAATATACATCATCTACTTTTACTCTTATTTTCCTGTCACTAAGATAAGAAGAAATCAAAGGAACAAAAGACGTTAGTCCATAGCAAGGGAGTTTGGACAGCAGGGAACGGTGCCATACTCTGCCGAAAGCTTTAGAGATATCAAGAGCTACTGCATGAGTTTCTCCAAAAAGATCAATTGATTGATGGATGGTATGAGTTAAGAGATTGAGTATGTCAATGGTGGATCTTTCGTGGCGAAAACCGTATTGTCTATCACTAATTAAGTTGTTGGATTCAAGATGTTTAACAATATGCTTATTAATTAAAGTTTTAAATACCTTACCAAGAGAAGATGTGACAGCTATTGGTTTGTAATTGGAGGGGTCAGACGAACTTCCTTTCTTCGGAAGTGGGTGGATATTGGCTTCTTTCCATGAATTTGGGATTAAAGAAGTACGGATGCATATTCTGAATAATTTAGCTAGGACAGAGGCAAGTTCAGGGGAACACTTTTTCAAAACAATTGGCGGAATTCCATCTGGGCCTGGAGCTTTGTTGGTAGGTAAATTGTCTAGGATGGATTTTACGTATCTTGTCTGTATTTTAAGTGGGGCAATTTCGGGAGAATCAAGTTCCAGTACTGAGACATTCTGGCTGGTATCATCTATGGTAGAGTTTCTGGCAAAGGTACTAGCAAAGATATCTGCTTTCCCACGTGGGTCATTTGTAATATTGCCATCTGAAGATTTTAGTGGGGTAATGGAAGATGACTTGTTAAAGTTATTATTGAAAGAATTAGAGTTGACCAGAATATTCTATTTTCATTAGGGTTGTTAAGTAGTTTTGATGCTTGCTTTTGAAGGAAGTTTGATTTAGATAGATTTAATACAGCTTTTGCATGATTTCTAGCAATTTTAAATTGGGAGAGTGATTCAGATGTTTTTCATTTTAAGTAAGAGTTATATGCTAATGACTTTTGGGCTGTTGCTCTGGCACAATTTCCATCAAACCATTTTGGAGAGTTCGATCTTTTGGTGAATTGTTGACTTGGTATGAATAAATCCATACCAGCTAGTATTAAGTCGCAAATGTGGGACTGGGTAGAATTGGGATCACTAGAGAAGAAAGACTGCCATGGAACATCAGCAAGATAATTTCTAAATCCATCCCAGTCTGCCCTGTCAAAGTGCCATCGGGTCACCCCGACAGGTTCAGAGTGGGGAGGTGTAGGAGGGTTAACTAATGAGGCTTTGATGAGATTGTGGTCAGAGGATCCAAGTGGTGACAGTACCTCTATCCTGTATTGATCTGGATTATTTGTCAAGAATAAATCCAAGAGATGGGCATTATGGTCAGGATTATCAGGTATTCTGGTTGGTAGCTTTACCAACTGGGTGAGATTAAACGATTCCGCAAACAGCTCGCATTCTGGACCAGCGTCGTCAGTCCGGGCAGAATGCAATAACCATTCAACATTGTGTATGTTAAAATCACCCAAAATGGTAATTTCATTGCCAAGGGCAAGGTCAAGGTTACTCATCTGAGTTTATATGGAATCAAATACACTGGGTTCCGAAGAAGCACTTGGGGAACGATAAACTACACATATATATTTGGTAATGTTTTGGCAATTTAATTTATATAATGAGTAATCAAAACTGGATGAAGTGAAGTTTAAAATAGTGTCAACTGCATATTGGGATTTGATATAACAGCAGGTGCCGCCCTTGTTACGAAAGTTTGTAAGGAGATGGTAACCGGGAAAACAAAATGGAGATATATTGGTGAAGGGTGAGATTTGTGGTTCTGTGAGGAAAAGGGCCAAAGGGGATATGGACTGAAGGAAAAGATGAACTGAGTTTAAATTTGTGGTAAGGCCGCGGATGTTGGTAAAGAATAAGGCCGCACCGTGACCTCTTCACCGACGAGCATTCCCGGAAATAGCAACAGTCGCTGCCGGCACAGTCGCTTGATGGCGACCGGGAGGACCCTGTGCCTCCAGCCCTACCCTGCCGGTGGTGGCAATCCGAGGTACCACCTCATTTGACAGTAAGATTGCAGCGGCCATTACTAAAGATTTGTCAGAAGGTGTGATATGTTATGCAAATGTAGTGTGGTGTAGACAGTTGAAGGTAGAGGTATAGGTATTTATGAGAGCATGCTGGCCTACTCTCTGCGTAAATGAGTGCACTGAAAATGTTCAGAAAAGGGAGATATATATATACAGTATATATATATATATATATATATATATATATATATATATATATATATATATATATATATATATATATATATATATATATACAGTATGTTGTTCCACAGGTTCAGAAAAAATATGTAGGAAGGAGAAAGGAACTGTATATTTTCACGATATGGAGAAGGCCTTTGACAGTCCCTAGAGAGGTGGTGCTCAATGAGAAAGCTTGGGCTCGAGGAGTGTCCAGTTAGGGTCGTCATGTATGTAGGTGCTCGCACCCAGGTAAGAGTGAATGGAGATTTGAGTCATGAGTGTTTCGTGAATGTTGGTGTGCATCAGGGGTCGGATTTGAGTAACTTTTTGTTTATCATTTTACTTGAAGCCCTCTCACGTGACTTCAGAAATGGATTTCCGTGGGAGATGTTGTACTGTATGTTGATGATTTGGTGTTGATTGCAGAGAATGAAAAGGAGGCGGAGGAAAGATAGGAAATGGAGACATAGTATGGGGCACAAGGACTTAAAAAATGGGAGAAATGGAGTTCCCCCGAGCTAAGCCCTGTATTGGACTATATAGCCTCGCTAGGGTTACAGGAGCGAGCTACCACTCCCGGCACGGCAGCCCGGGCGAGGCTCGAACTCGCAATCCCCCGATTACGAGTCCGGCGCGCTACCACTGTGCTACCGCGCCCCCCGCACAAGGACTTAAGAGAAAATGCAGATAAAACAAAAGTGATGATATCTAGGGTTGGTGGTAGTACCGTCAAAGAAGAGGGTGAGTGGCCATGTGCAATCTGCCACAAGGGCGTGGGAAGTTTTTCCAACTTATGCAGTGTTTGTGATAAGTGGGTGCATAAGAGATGTAGTGGCATTAGAGGTAGAAAGTGGGATAATGCTGATGTTATGTGTGCGGGGTGTCGGAGAGAGCAAGTGGAGATTGTCAGGCATGTAATGGTTGAATTTGCTGGTGAGTCTCTTGATTTTGTACGTTGATGCAGCATGTGTCAGGAATGTAATGCTGTATGGTAGTGAGACCTGGGCAGTAAAGGAAGTGGATATTCGCTGGCTCAAATGTACAGAAATTACAATGATTAGGTGGATGTCCAGTGTGTCCCTCAGTGCAAGGCCTAGGGGAAATAGGTTTACTATGGAAGAGTAGAAAGAAAGGATGGGACTAGAGTGCATTGGTGATGTGATTATGACAGGTAGACTGAGGTGGTTTGGGTATGTGGAGAGGATGGAAAATGACAATTGGGTGCAGATAAGTGAGACGCGTTAATATTAGGGGTGGGGTGCCAGGGGTACAACAAAAAAGACCTGGGACGAGGTCATTAAGTGTGACATCAGGGGTAAGGGACTGAACAGGGATGTTGCAAGAGATCGAGCAGCATGGACAGCCGCGATTAGGTAATATATATATATATATATATATATATATATATATATATATATATATATATATATATATATATATATATATATATATATCATCGTCGTCAACCATTACAAGTCCCCTGCTGAACAAAGGCCTCTTCCAAACTTCTCCACGAATTCCTTGACTGAGCCAATCTTTGCCACGTTTTCCCTACAGATTTCTCTATCTCATCTCTCCACCTCCTGTCTGGCCTTTTTCTGCTACGCTTACAATCCCTTGGTGTCCAGTCAGTCAGCCTCTTGCTCTATCGGTTATCCCTTATTTTTTCCTACATAGCCTGTCCACCTCCATTTTTGTTCATTTATAGTTTCTGTAATATCTTTTACTTTGGTCTGCTCACTCACCCAAATTGATATTTTCCTGTCTATTAAAGATAGTCCCAACACTGACTTTTCCATTGCTCTCTGAGAATGGATTACTTTATTTTCCATCGATTTAGTCACCTTCCAGGTCACACAACCATTCGTCATTGTTGGAATTATACACTCTTTATATATTTTTCGTTTCATACAAACTGGTAAGCTACTTTTAATAATGCCTCTATGTTTACCGAAAGCTTTCCATCCAATTGCAATGCGTCTTTTTATTTCGCTATCATGAGCTTTCGTTAATTTTAGTATTTGCCCCAGGTAATTTATTTCTCGTCTTCTTTAAGAATTTCTTCGCTTATTTTGATGACGTTCTTTGGTGTTTGTGGATTAAACATTAGTTTTACTCCATTTCATCTTTAGCCCTAATTTGAAACTTTCTCTGTTCAAGTCATTTAACATTTCTTGCAATGTCTCTGCTGTTTCTGAGAGTATGGCAATGTCATCTGTGAATCTTAAATGGTTTAGCTTTTCTCCATCTATGTTCATTCCTTTGCTTTCCCTGTTTAGCTTTCTGAAAATACTTTGTAGGCATGTTGTAAATAATTTTGATGAAATTGTATCTCCCTGACGCACACCCTTCTCATTCTTATTTTTTTCCGAGTCCTTATGTAATTTAAGCGTAGCAGTTCCCTCTTCATATATGTTTTCGAGCAGTTTTACAATGTTCTCATTCACTCCTTGTTCTCGCAATGAATTTATGATTGCTACGTGTTCCACTGTGTCGAAAGCCTTTTCATAATGAACAAAACGTAAGCACAGTGGTTTATTATATTCTGTAGTTTCTTCAAAGAGCTGATTCATTGTGTGTAGATGATCAGTAGTCGATTACCCGCTTCGGAATCCTGCCTGTTCACGAGGTTGGTTTTCCTCCAAATTTGTTGTTGTTCTGTTCGTAAAGACTTTAGTGAAGAGTTTGTAAATGACTGATAATAAGCTAATGGGTCGATAGTTACTAAGATCTTATGAGTCTCCTTTTCTGTAAATTAAAATAACTATTGTATTACACCATGCTTGGGGAATTTTCTTTTTTTTTTATACATTGAGTAAATAAGTGAGCAGGTCTGTTTTTACTTCTACTCCTGCATCCAACAGTAAATCTTCTACTCTTCCATATTCTCCCGGAGCCTTCCATTTTTTCATATTTTTAAGAGAAATATTTACTTCGTCTGGTGTTACCTCAGGTATTTCACTTCTGTCAACTGAAAAGTTAGCTATTGGTACTACGGTAGTTGATGCATACAGTTCTTTGTAAAATTCTACAGCTCTCTTCACCATCTTATCTCTGCATTTAATGATTTCACCGTTTAATCTTTCAGTGATATAATTTGTTGCTTTCCTAGTGTCATATATATATATATATATATATATATATATATATCTATAGATATATATATATATATATATATATATATATACATATATATATATATATATATATATATATATATATATATATATATATATATATATATATATATATATATGACGCTGACCATCCACTCACTTGATGTAGTAATGCTTTAGGTGTCTGCCCTTTCCTCTCTTCCATTCTTCCTCTTCTGTCTTTCCTTCATCCTTTCCTCATTCTTCTGCCTACCAGTGACATTACACTCCCTCTTCTGTCTTTCTTTCCTTCATTCTTTCCTCTTCCTTCTACCTATGGGTGACTCTACACTGAGTGACATGCCAAATGGTTTCATGTACACTAGGAATCCATTTACTACGTTGGGTGGTAACCATATAACCCAATTTTGGCGCCTGGTGGTTTAGTTGGTAATTAATTTGCTCCAATCGGATTGAGCCTGTGTAGGTTTATATCCAAGGTGTGGTTGAGGTATATTGCTAATGTAATGCCACTCAGCGATGAGTGAGGCTGGTCACTTTCATCTTAAATGTCAGGACTAACTTGCCTAGCCCCGGGTTCCCACACACCGGTATGAGGTGACAGGATTGGATGATTGATGGGTGGTGGATATATATATATATATATATATATATATATATATATATATATATATATATATATATATATATATATATATATATATATATATATATATATATATATATATATATATATACTGTTACGTCCTCACACTGCCACAGGCTCCAAGAACAGTAGTTCAGTACAGGAAGGACGTTACCCAGTGAGTTGTTCTTCTTATGGTCAGCCTTAAGATGTACAGTCGTGGTCATAAATAATTACCTACCCTTCCGTACCCCGTGCCTCAGGCTGCCTCCTTTATGCGCGGCACTGAAGTGGGAGAGGCTGAGAGGGAGGGGCCAGGGAGAGAAGGAAAGGCGGTTGGGGGGATGAGTGATGGTGCGGGGGTGGGGTCAAGGAGCGGAGGGAGGGTAGGTAGGGGAGGGAGAATGATATGTGAAGTGGTGGTCACAATATTTATCTATTTTCTTTCATTCAGGGCATCATATAAAGGAGTTTATATTCGGTAGATAACGCTGCATTACACCTTATACTGCGGCGTCAGATAACAATATTCAGATAGGTATTGATGTAGTGCTATCAAGGGCTGGCTTGTGAGAGAAATATACTGACGTGACCGTTCGAAATTAGTGCTGAGCCATCGAGACTCAGTGGGCTCAGATTGTCAACGCGTGGGAGCCAGAGAACGAGCACCTCGACCAGCACACCAAGGATGAGTGGGAGCTGTTCAGGCAAAACCAGCAAACCATCAACAACACTGTTTCCTCGGTGCCGCGAAGACTGGAAGAGGTTATTGAGGCAGGAGCCACTGGACTACATACTATGGCTTTCCTGGTTCTTTTGGCTTGACCATTGTTGGTAAACATTGACATAGATATATTTGAGGAGTTTGGGTAGGATTTTGTTTCATTTTCCTTCTAATATACTATGAGAGATATCGTTATTATATCCACCCATTTTTTTTTTAATAACTGAACAGAGGCAGGAAAACCAAATGAAGAAAAGAAATAATCCATACACCAGATTACTGGTGTCCTCTTTTCATATAATATCTGTAACAAGACATCAAATTTATGCACTGTTATTTTACATAGCTTTTTTCATGCAGAGATACCATAAAGGAATTGACATGATGGTGACTATAGAGGGAGTATATAGCAAAAGGATAATCTATTTATCGTGGACACAGCCGTGTCAAAGGTTGGATATGATAATTAGCTCCAAATTTTAATTACATGTAAAGGTAGAGGGTGTTTCTTATATAAGTATTACGGAAGTCAAAGCCATCCAGATTCCATTCTGCGTCAGAAGTCAAAATACACGGATAAACACAAATATATGGCTCCCCAGTAATGTTTGATCCGTCACATCAGTATATTTCTCTCAAAAGCCCAGCCCTTGATATCACTATCTATCTATCTATCTATTGCCAGACGCCTCAATCCCGTTTGGGGTGGCCACAAACAAATCGCCTCCAAGTCGCCCTGTCCTCCGCCATTTCACTGCCCTGCTCCCAACTCACACCCCCCTCTCTCATCACCTATCTAAAGCTTGTTATCTGACGGCGCTATACAATGTGTGATGCAGCATTATCTGCCGAATATTAACTTCTGTATATCATGCCATGAATGAATGAAAATAGACAAATAATGTGACCAAACTTCACATATCATTCTCTCTCCTCTACCTCCCCTCCCTCACCATACCCCAGCACCATCACTAGTTCCCCCACCCACCTTCCTTCATACTCTGGCCTCTCTCTCTCAGGCCCTCTTACTCCACCGTGACTTGCCGCGCAAAAAGGAGCCGCCTGAGGCACGGAGTGCCTGAGAATAGGTGATTCTTTATAACCACGACTGTACAGCACACAAGATCAGTTGAGGCAAAAATTAACACTGGTTTCTTAAAGTTCACTGTCTTTATTTTCCAAATAATTCCACTTAATGCTTCCCAACTTCACTTAACTGTTCTCACAAGTACTGGAGCTATACACATTTCACTAACTGCAGTTACACTAATTATTTGACAACACTTGACGGTTTTTCACAGGTACCGATGATGTGCAAACTTCAGTAACACTTCACTGATTCCACAAGTACCGAAAATAATCTTCACTAACTGTAATTACACTTAATGCTTGCCAGCAATACTTCACAAACTTCACTAACAGCGCTGACATTGCACTGAACTCAAAAGCAACTGCACTTCACTCAAACTGACCTGAAACCCGAATAAAACTCAAAACAGTTCGTTCATAATATTCCCTGCACCTGCAGGCCGGGCCATACATTAGCCCGGTCAGTGGGGTGTGGGCTGACTTAAAAAACAGTAAGGGGGGAGGACAGGACCTGGGGATTGCCCAGCACACACGTCCTGTATCCTGGCTGGCTTTGTGGTGTGTGTGTGTCAAAACAGTTGTTGTTGTTGTTGTTGAAAGATTCCCTGCACATATAGTGCAGGCCGGGCCATACATTAGCCCGGTCAGTGGTGTATGGGCTGATTAAATAACAGTAAGTGGGGAGGACAGGACCTGGGGATTGCCCAGCACACACGTCCTGTCTCCTGACTGGCTTTGTGGTGTGTGTCAAAACAGTCTCTACCCAATCCTTATATAGCTTGCATTATTCGAGAAAAGTCTACATTTTTCCATATTTCTGGTGAATGTTAGAGAAAGAGCACAATTGCCAACACGGAAACAGGCCAAAACATGCCAATGTTGTCTTACATTACATAACTCTGTAAATCATTTACCATAAAAACTTAAGTTACATGATTTTACAGGCAATCACATAAATAAAACATTATAAAGAAAACGAGCACAAAAAATAATGCAAAACTTACGAAATAACTACGCTCACAAACAGCAGGCTAACTGGCAACTCTGACTCGTACCGATCCCGGAACCAGCCTACCGTAAACATTGAGAAATATCGAGATGCTTCTCGAGCACCTAACTGGCAAATCTCGCTTCTTAACAATATATATATATATATATATATATATATATATATATATATATATATATATATATATATATATATATATACGAATATATTAGTACATTCGTGCCCCTTTCTTACTGTAGGTAAGTTTCCTTGTGTTTCGTCGTGAGGCATAGTGGCGGCACTAGTTACTTGTATTTTGAAGAGTTGAATTAAAGATCACGAAATGTGTGAAGACTTTATCTGAACCATCCGTTTCACTGACAACTGTTATTTTGTTGTTGTTGTTGTTGTTGGTGGTGGTGGTGGTAGTGTTGTATGCTGTTTTTTAAAGTGGCGGTGGGGATCTTGTTGTTACGATACGATTGTTGATGGTGGTGGTGGTGTTGATGACATTGATGTTTCCCCAGGTTCAGCTGGATATGAACTCAGTTGGATGAAATTTAAAAATTGTTCATTTCTTGAGATCTACCATCGCCAATTTGGGGGACAGGGTGTTAAGGGACGTTTAAATAGAGGCAATGGAACTACCCAATTATTTCGATGCTACAACATAAACACTTCCTTCTTTAATACCTCTCTTGATAAGAGGCTTGTGTAATGGCAACAATTCGAGGCGAAATATTCCTCAAATTTGAAAGCAGTGCGGAAACCGCTTGTTGTACGGTGTGTGGATATTGGGTGGCAGTACATGCACCTTTTGTTTGTTAGTGTGTCGGTTGGTGTTGTGAAGGGTGGATGCGTTCGCTGCATGTGTGTTCTTTATCGCTATGTTTGGGTTAGTCTGTGAATTTTAATATCTAAAAAATGGAGGATGTGAAAAGGCAAGGTGTGTGCAAAAAGTTCTGCATGAAACTCAGGAAGAACACAGCAGAAACAGATAAACTGTTAAAACAAGCTATTGATGACAATGCTTTGAGGGTTATACAAATCAACTTCCGGTTTAAGCATTTTAAAAACGGACTGACGTCAACAGATAAGGATGCACGTTCTGGTAGCCCTTCCACCAGTTCAGCCTCTGACTGTGTGGCCAAAGTTTAAGCAAGCATCCTCAAAGGTCACAGGAAGACAATCCACGGTGTCTGTGACAGTTAGCCTGTCATATGGAACTTGCCAACACATTTTGCCTAGTGACGTCAGGCGAAAACGTGCAGACAAGTGACGCACAAATGAATGGGTGCTTTACCATGGGAATGCACCCATGTGCAGAGCCTTTATTGTCCAACAGCTTTTGGCATCGAGAACATGCCAGTTGTCCCCAATCCCCTCACTCACCAGATTTGGCCTCGTGATTTTTTCATCTTTCTAGAAATGAACTAAGACTGGGCATCACTGATTATATCCAGGACAATAACACAGAAGGTCCTTAACAAGCTGATGCTCAAGGACATCCAGAACGCGTTCCCATCGTGGTTGAAGCTCTGCGATCGATGTTTGCACGCCAAAGGAGACTACGCCTAAAGAGACGATGGTGATATGACGTAAGTTTTTCCTTCTTTAGTCAAATTTCGGGAACTTTTGGGTTGCACCTCGGGCATTTCAATCTTACAGTGATGTCACCATTTGAATGATGAAAGGTGAAGAAAAAAATGGTTATGTATTTTCTACCATAAATTAAATGGTAAAAAATGCAGTAATAATTTCGGCCATATCAATCTCTCACTTTAAGTATGATCATTGCCTAAGAGTAGCAGGAATAGTTAATGTTAATATCTTTGTGTTACGTGCTGTTATAGATTGGAAAAAATAATACACGTAAATTACTTCGAGTTTTTATTTTCTCAGAATCTGGCATTGCATACACCTCATAAGGACTCAGAGACTAACATTTTTTTTTTCTTGATGGAAATACCTTATTAATACACACTGTATCCCTGGACGTCTTTTCTGTTTTATTCATGTGTCCTCAAAAAATTACTAATAGTATGAATGTAACAATTATAATGCCCTAAGACTGAAGAGAACAGATACTAAATTATGTTATGGACCTGTTTTGTATCAATAAAAAATATTCTGCCTGCGGGAATTGTATGAAATATTTATCAGTTTAATGTTAGTTTTGTAGGTCCCGGTGTAGGAGAAGGGTGAAGCTCCGACACCAGCAGCCTCTCCACCACAAAGGCCACACTACCCAGGGTGATACCCACCAGGAGAAGCAGCAGAGGTCCCTGTATATCAGTAACAGACAGACTCCTGAAATTAGTTTGTCTGTCTTCTGTTCCATCCTGTCTCTGCTGTTTTCTTTGTTCCTTCAGTTTCATTCGACTTTCACGTGCTGCGACTTCCAGTGTTTCCTTTTTCCACTGTTCATACAGACCAGCCTGAAAACAGAAAGTTGCAGTAGTGAGCCGTGGAAGAACCTAGAATAGACTTCATCAGGTCCCTGTGTAGTAATTGTTCTATTTTTTTTTAAATAAAATGAGTAGGAATCTCTTAACCGACAGTGTTATAACATTTATATTTCTAATGCACTGAGCATACTGAATTTATGCGCAGTCACCCGATATATGCATGTGTGCAGTGTCTGATGACAAAAAAAAAAAAAAAGTTAAGAATCGATTAAACATTCTGTTCTACAACTCTGACAAAATGAATGCATTAAATATTGTTGAGATGCAGGATTTTCCAGGTAGGTAGTGCCAGAGTATTCCCAACGTTTCTCAGTGTTTTTCATAGTTTGTGACGTGACAGAGTTGCCAGTTAGCCTGCTGTTTGTTAGCGGAGTTATTTTTTAAGTCATGCATTAAGTTCTTTGCTCTAAGTCTCTTTAATGTTTTATTTATGTGATTGTTCATTAAATCATGTAATTTTTTATCTCAGTTTCAGTGCTAAATAATTTAGTGTTAAGCAGTGTAAGAAAACTCTGGCATGTTTTGGATATCTCTGAGTTCGTAAGTGTTGTAACCGTTGCTCCCCTGGGAATCCACAAGAATTGTGAAGTGTAGAACACTCTAGAATATGGGAAGCTTATACAAGGATAGAGAAGGGATTAGAGCAGTTTCAGCCACTTTTTAGTTCAGTCTGAGTAGTGCAATGTCAGTGCAGTGAAGTTTGTATATCATCAGTACTTGTGAAAACTGTGAAGTGTTGTTGGCAAGCACTAAGTGCAATTGCAGATTGAGAAGATTAACTCCGGGACTTGTGAAAACATTGAAGTTGGTAAGCATTAAGAGTAATTATGTGGAAAAACAAAGACAGTGAACTTAAGTAGCCAGTGTTTATTTCGCTTCAGCTGATTTTGTGTGCTGTACACAGAAAGGCTGACCACAGGAAGAACAACTCACTGGGCAATGTCCTTCCTAAACTGTACTACTGCTGACATCCCTGGCAGTGTGGGAAGGGGACCTATCAGCGGTGTCAGGAGTGTGGATCATAAAGAGCCGCAGTGAGTCTAACCTTTGACATTGAGGAAGAAGGTATACAGACAAGAGGCCAAGCTGGACAAGATGAGGAATTGCTGGCTGCATTTATGAAGCTATTACAGGCACAAATACAATTACAAGCACAGAATAAAGGGCAGGAAAAACTCAAAGAACAATTACAAGCACAGAATGAAGGGCACCGAACTCAAAGACCAACGGCAGGCACAAAGTGTACAACTAGAGGCACAGAATGAATGAAAAAACTCAAAAGGACAATTACAGGCACAGAACGAAGGACAGAAAGAACTCAAAGAACAATTGCAGGCACAGAATGAAGAACAGAAAGAACGATATGAACAGATGCAAGAGGCATTACAGGAGCAACAGAGGGAATTACAACTGAACATGCAAAGACAACTAGATGCTTTCGTGGGGGAAATGATGAAAGAACAGCAACAGTAAAGAGGAAGTATACACTGAGCTACAGCAGCAGAAGTGTGAGGTAAACAATAATGTGATTGAGTGCAGACAGCATGTAGACGACCAGCTGAAGCATGTAGACTGCCATTGGAATATAACTAGTACGAGAATTGAGGTTGTAGAGAAATATTGCACTGCTGAGCCTCAAGTTAGTGTACAGGGAACATATGAAAAAAAAAAAAAAAGAGACAGTGTATGGTGTATCTTGACGAATCCCAAGCATCTAAAGATAGCATTACAGAGTTGAATAATCAGAATGCAGACATTTTAAGTTCTGGACTTAATTAAGATGCTCCAGTTTCTAGGCCCAAAACCAGTGAAGTGCATTTTTTTTTTATGCGAGGAAGAAGGAACCAAAGGCCATGAGCCCACAATAACAGTTCCCTCCAAGAGAAAAACAAAATACAAGAGAGAGCCAAATTCAAGATCCAATCACTTAGAGATGCCTGGACACACTGGTTTTGAAAGACTGGAGATCATAGGAAGCAGGGAATACAGACAGAGGGAGACAGTTACAATGGCGGTCCAATTAAAAATACACCTCAAGATTTTGATGGTAAAGTAGCTTGAGAAGCTTATTGTGTGCATTTTGAGTTGCCTGCAGATGAGAATGGTCGAGATGGTAGGCAGAAGACAGTGCAGCTTGCTATAAGCCTCAAGGTTGCTGCAATGGAGATTCTTGGCCAAATATCAGTGGAGGATAGGAACAGTTATCAGTCCCTAATAGAAGTGCTGGAGCACAGATATGGGACCATGTACCAGACTGAGGCTTACAGAGAAAGATTCCAGAGCCGTATTCGGGCTCGAGGCGAATCCCAACAGTAGCTTGCTCATGACCTGGAGAGTATGGCATACATGGCGTACCCTGGAACAGCACCAAACCTGTTGGTTATTCCTCTGAGGGACCAGTTCATCGATGTTCTTGAGAGTGCAAAGTTGAAAGTGCAAGTGAAGCAGGCACAACCCAGAAGCATGCATGAAGCACTAGCCAGGGCTCTAGAATTTGAATCCTGTGTCAAGTCCAGTACATCCACTTTTCAGGCCAGTCATAGTGCAGGATTCAAGGCAAGAAAGGGGCAAGTATGTGATGTGGAAAAATGTGAATGAAGTTATTGGTACTGTGAAAGCCAGGACATAGAAAAGCGAACTGCTACTAGTGGAGAAGGGAATAGGAAATGACCGGAGGAGGTTGCTGTTTCTGCGGAAAGCTGAGACACAAGGACGATTGCTACAAATGGAAGAAGGAGCAAGAACAGAGCAGTCCATGGAAATCTGCAAGTGTAACAAAAGCGTGTTCGACATGTAGTGAGGTGGGACACTTCAGTTCTGAGTGTCTAAAGAAGAAAAAGGAGGGTAAGAAGAAGGCTGCAGAAGATCAGAAAGAAGTGGAAAACTAGTGGAGGCTAGTGTTATGGGGCAACCACCAGCCGGCTTTTCCCATGAAGCCTCACCACCAATAAAATGTAAGAGAACTGCAATCGACAGTGTGCGAGTAGACAGAAGAATAGATGGGAAGAAGTGTTCCGTTGTGATTCATTCAGCCTCAGAGCAGACTTTTGTGAGGCCTGAGGTGTTACATCATCAGTATCTGCCCGAGTCATCAGAACAAATGTGTGGCGTAACTGAGCACCATGTGGAACTGAGGGGACCCTTGGATGTCAAGAGTGAAGTGGCAGGGCAAGAGGCCACGCTTCCAGTCTATGTAACCAAGATGGAGGATCTTTGCCTTCTTGGTCTGGATTATCTGATGTCCATGGGATGTGAGCTGGACTTCTGAGGTCCAAGGAAAGTCAGTTCCTGTCATGGCAATGAGATGTACCAGTTCTGGTGGCGAGGTGAGGGTGCTTCGCACTACAGTGATACCCCCAAGATCAGAACTATTGCTCCAGTGCAAGGCGAGTGGCTCTGTTGACAGCTGTCTGTGGGTAGTGAAGCCTGATGTACGGTGTAAGACAAAGGCCGGAGTGATGGGAGGGAGAACTCTGGTGGACATAGCTGCAGGTGAAGTGCTGGTTGTGGTGGCCAGTTTCTCCCTTGAGCCACAGAAGATCAATGAGGGAGAAATTGTGGGACTGTGGCTGGCAGTGGACTCTGAGTGGCATCAGAGGAAGGCCTCTAAAAGGAGTGTAGTAAAAGAAGATGGGTCTCTGCCAGACCATTTACAAGACCTATTTTCAAGGAGTCGCCAATGCCTGGATGACTTACAAGTGCTGAAGTTGAGGCCACTGCTGGCGAAGTATGCAGATGTCTTTTCCACCGGAGACCTAGACCTGGGGTGCATTGATCTGTTGGAGCATTACATAAACACCAGGGATCACCACCCAACTAAACAGTCAAGGAGTGGTGGACAAGTCCAGCAGTCCTTGGGCATCAGCTTTGGTTCTGGTAAGGAAGAAGGATGGCTCAGTAAGGTGCTGTGTAGTTTATCGAGCCCTGAATGAAGTGACAGTTAAAGGCGAAATATGCATACCCCTTGCCAAGATTATTGATGACACCCTGGATGCTCTGTCAGGTGCCAAGTGGTTCTCCACCCTAGACATGAGGGCAGGATATATTCAGGTAAAGGTTGCAGAGAAGGACAAGGAGAAGACAGCCTTTTCACACGGGCAGGGTTTATGGCAGTTTAAAGTGATACCATTTGACCTATGCAATGCCCCAGCCACTTTTGAGCATCCTATGGATCGTGTACTGGATGGCCTGCACTGTCAGACAGCTCTCCTCTATCTGGACTGTGTAGTTGTGTTTGGACTGACTTTTAACCAGGAATTGGAGAGGCTGTCAGAGGTGCTGAACAGGATCTGAACAGTGCACCTCAAGCTGAACCCCAAGAAGTGCTACTTGTTCCAGAAGGCAGTGAAGTACCTCGGACACATTGTAGGTGAGGGTAGCGTCTGTTATGATCCAGAGAAGGTGACAGCTGTGAAAAGCTGGCCAGTTCCAACTAGTGTGAAAGAGCTACAGAGTTTCTTTGGCTTGTGTTCCTACTATCAGCATTTTGTTAAGATTTCTGCAACAATAGGTGCGCCTCTGCACAAGTTAATGGGGAAGAGGCAGATGTTTGTGTGGACAGTAGTGACTCAGAAAGAGTTCAACGAATTCAAGCATGCACTGGCAAGCTCTCCAGTGTTGCCATACTGTCACGGGGTTTTTAAAATAAATGCTATTATTATTTAATTGATAATAATACTGAACAGCAGGAACAAGAATTGTCATGCTAAATCAAGCAACGATTACTTTACGCTGACTTGCTTTGCACGATTCTCTAAAAACGAGAATTTATAAACTTTCTCAACAGCACACAGCAGAGACTAATTACTCAATCGCTGTTTATTAGTACTGTTAGCCTCTGGAGAAAGTTACTTCACCCCTGACAATAAATAACTAATACTAATAATAGTATCAGGTTCTTGCTGATGCTTAACTCCTAGGAGGCACAACGGATTTTAAGCTTAATGAAACAAGACTGGCCTAAGTACCAGTTATGAATAGCAAAACGTTTATGCAAGGTAGGAGCTATATGGAAAATAAGCTTAATTGTGGAGAAATGAAACAAAAGTTAACATTACATTAAGCTCAAGAAAAAGAACTGTTAAATTTATTGATTACAAAAAATAAATTTAACGTTACACTTCAAATAAAGAGATCATACTCACTCAAAAGCTAAATTCTTATGCCTAGGAAAAACACCTTAATTAAACTCTTAAAACTAGGAAAATGAAAAGAAATACTGGTCAATGAATGCTGTGTATCACCCAAAGAAGGGTGGGAACGTGGAGAACTGTAGTCTAGTGGAGCTTGAGTTGTCCTCTCACTTCTGGAGCACAGAACCTCTCTCCATCAAAGCAAACACTGGACTGACTATTCGTGGGAAAGAAAGGAGAGCTATAGGCCGCATTTTTTTAACGGTCAAGTGAGCAAAACACGCCCAAAACAAATCGCTCAGCGGAAGCGCTAATGTCTCACACAAAGACGATCACTTATGACACTGAAAAATTGATTTGACAAAGCTTCCGTCCGAATGAGCGGTTAACTGAACGATAAACTGGGATTCCACTTGAGTTCGCGGTTTCCCACAAAAGCCAATGTCACTAGCCGACTCGTGACATTACGCCCCATCAAAATCAAATCTTTTTTCCTTCAGAAAAAAGATTTCAATATGCATACATATAAATCCTAGCTCAGTCACACAAGATTCACACTGTGGTGTGTGTGCTATCCTGCTACAGGAGAAAGTCGCAGTCGCCAGTGAGCGAAAAAACCTCGTATTTACGTTAACAGAAGCAAGCTTGAGGGAAAAACCTCCGTGACGACGGTGAAAATCCTGTACTCAGGTCAAACTGAGCGAAAAGTCGCTACATTTACACTGACAACTAATTGTTGTGTAGCGTGATGTATGTAATACATGGTGTAGATGTAACAGTTGTGGTGTAACTGTACCTACGTGTAAAATGACACAGTAAATATTAATAATATGGCGACGATGAAGGCAGAGGAGAAGAGGCGGCAGCGTGCGGCAGACGATCAGCTGGCCCGCACAGCAAAACTGCTACACCCATTGCTGTACCTGCAAAATCAATTGAGGTGGAGCATCAAAAGTGTCAATGAGACAAAAATTCTTATTACAATTACTGTCTCTGCCTAGCAATCAGTACATGCTACGAAAAGTACGCTCTGGCTGAAAAATACAAGTGACAGCCTAAGCTTTGTACATTCGAGGTCGCCATTAATTATAGCACATGATTAGTGTCGGCAAGTTGAGAATCCTTGTGTAAACTCGGGTCTTCCATAGCCTCGAACTGCACACGGGTCCTCAACCTGTGCCTTAACCTACAGTACTTATATTAATATCGGGGAGCTGAGAATCCTTGTGCAAACTCGAGTCTTCCATAGCCTCAAGTCGCCTCTGTGGAGTTCTCTCTCAAACTTCCCCCTTAACCTACAGTACTTATATTAGTATCGGGGAGCTGAGAATCCTTGTGCAGACTTGGGTCTTCCATAGCCTTGAGTCGCCTCTGCGGAGTTCTCTCTCGAACTTCCCCCTTAACCTACAGTACTTATATTAGTATCGGGGAGCTGAGAATCCTTGTGCAAACTCGGGTCTTCCATAGCCTCGGGTTGCCTCTGCGGAGTTCTCTCTCGAACTTCCCCCTTAACCTACAGTACTTATATTAGTATTGGGGAGCTGAGAATCCTTGTGCAAACTCGGGTCTTCCATAGCCTCGAGTCACCTCTGCGGAGTTCTCTCTCGAACTTCCCCCTCAACTTACGGTACATAATATGTATGTACAGGCCCTGGACATAATGTGTCCTGTGGGACCAATGGGCTAGACGTCAGGTCTGCACCCACTTCACCACTACCCTGTCTCTCAACTGTCTCAGAGATTATGGGTGTGGTTATGAACGGCACAGGAAGGACATGTCCCTGATTAGTGGTGTTACTTTGACACACACTGCAGGAATGGACAAAACTATCTATGTCTCGTCCCATCCCTGGCCAGAAAAAGTCAGCTCGGATACGGCCCTGGTTCTTCCTTTTGCCCATATGACCTCCTGAGGCTGAACAATGACCCCATTGTAACACTGCTATGCGGTACTTGGCGGGAACGACAAACTGGAGTCGAACCTCGCCCTTGGGTGTTCGTGACTCACGGTAGAGCCGTCCTTGTTTGCGAAGGAACTTGGCTCGACCTCCCCGTGAATACTTAATCACTCGACCCTTTTGTTTACTTCGCACGGCAGCAAGTGTCGGGTCAGAATGTTGTTCTTGTACAACAAGTTGGCTACACATCAGATCTTGCGGTGATTCAATGATCACTGGGGTGACACAGTCTGGAGCCTCAGCCATGGCTCGTGTTACCGCAGCAGCCGAAGTCTGAGTAGCGTCATGTTCGGTGCAACTATCCTTGACACCATAAATGTTTCCTACTATGAGGTCAAATAAAGGTTCTGGCATGACAACTGCGAGTGTCGTACCAGTATAAAATGGAGATGCCACCTGGATACATGCCTCAGGGAACAATCTCACTGATCCATCAACAAGGTTTGCATGGATCTGTCGACCTGTATACTGCTCAGGCCGAACTAAACTCTGCTTGACAGAGCAACCTGAGGAACCATTATCTCTCAGGACCTTCACAGGAATGCCTCCCACAAACCCTGGCTGAACAAGGAAGGTACTGTCACCTGTGGGAGGGCCTGTGGAGGAAGCAGCTAGCCACTCATGAGGCTGCTGAATTGATGTGGCAAACATTGTGCCTTGTGAATTATGTACTTGAGGAGTCGTACTCACTGCCTGTGGAGATGGAACATTGGCCATCTGTGGAGGGGGGTTCACTGTCACTGTGGGACTAGTGAACTGAGGGGGAGTACCCATACTGGTAGGAACGTGACCACCGTGCTGCTGCTGAGGAATGAAGGCTGCGTTTGCTTCCTGCCTCTTTTGAGCTGGTGGTGAAAAAGTTTGTCCCGACGGTCGGTTGCATGGCTGATACTGCTGCTGGTTAGGGTACTTGTTGTACCTCTTCCACTCAGGTTTCTGAGTGTTTTGCCCCTGGTCCTTCCACTGCGGATTTGGACCTTGGCCATTATTCTGAGAATGGCCTTGTTGCTGGGGTTCAGTCTGAGACGGCTACCCAGACTTGGCAGTATCTTTTCTGCTGTTCCAGGTGTTTTGCTTACGAGTTTGATACCCGTATGCAGTAAAGAATGCATCAGCCTTTTCTGCCATTTGGCTGGCATCTTTCACCTGGCAGATCTTAAGCTGTGCTATGAGCTCAGCAGGCCACGACCTCTCTAGCTGTGTACGCAGCATAAGGTCAATTATCCCCTCACGCATGGAAGGAGTTTCATCTTTCTCCATCCACTCACCTAAGTAAGCAGTGAGACGGTCGAGGAACTGGACAGCTGTCTCCTTGTCTTGGAGACGAGCTCGCATGAACTGAACTTTGACGTCGTCTACTGTGAGACCATACGCCTTAGTGAGTGCAGCTTTCATCATCTCATATGTGAGATTGTCTCCACGAATTCTGTGGAGAATATCGAGGGCAGGGCCCTCAAATAAACTAAGAAATTGGAGCCGCTTATCTGCCTCATCCAGTTGATACATGTCTGCCATGTCCTCAAAACGAGCTATGTATGGCTCGATTCGCTCGCCTTCCTTGTATGAAGGAAGCTTGATGCGTGGGGTCGCCAGGACATGTGCAGGGAGAACGCTCGTGGAGCTTTGACCAACTGCACCAGATGTATCTGAAGCCAAGGAATCTCGCTTGAGCTTCAGCACTTCAAGTTCATGTTTTTCGCGTGCTTCTCGCTCGGCACGTTCGTGTTCTCGTTCTCTGTCTCGTTCCTCACGCTGTTCTCACTCATGTTGTAAGTCGAGTTCGCGCTGTTTTTGCTCATGTTTGCGCTGTTCTCGCTCGTATTCGCGCTCCTTTTCGCGTTCTCACGCTGTTCTCGCTCGTGTTCACGTTGGATTCTACACTCTTCACTAGCATCTTTCTCACGTTCTTGCTTGTAATTAAACCGTGAGAGAACGTAACTCTGAATTTTCTCTGGGTCAGTGAGACCCATTTCTTTAGCTTCCTGTACATAAACACTGGCTGCCATGGCACTAATTTATTAAGCAAACCGAACTGAGTACTGACTGCTTCGCAAATGAATGCTAATAACACAAGTAAAGAATACAGACACAAGCTAGTGGTGACCAGTCTTATCTAGTTAACTGGAAAAGAATAAAGCAAAAATGCAAATAACTGAGAAGACTCAATAACTAACACAATGGGTACGGCGGCTACCCAGGAGCAAATAAAATCGTCTGGCGTTACCAAAAATAAAGTACTAAATAGAGTTAAGTACTCTATGGATTAATAAAGCAAAAATTCGCTTGCTAAATTAACGGTAAACACCAGTAAACTTGTGCCTATAAACTTTAATGATAAATACCTAAATATGAACGAGTGAGTATTATCTCGTGAATAGCTTTAGAGCTAGGAGTTAATATCCTGGAATGAGGTCGCCAATTGTCACAGGGTTTTTAAATAAATGAAAATATTATTTAAATGATGATAATATTGTTCAATAATATTGAAGAGCAGGGACAATGATTGTCTTGCTAAATCAAGCAATGATTACTTTACGCTGACTTGCTTCGCACGATTCTCTAAGAACGAGAATTTATAAACTTTCTCAACAGCACACAGCAGAGACTAATTACTCAATCGCTGTTTATTAGTACTGTTAGCCTCTGGAGAAAGTTACTTCACCCCTGACAATAAATAACTAATACTAATAATAGTATCAGGTTCTTGCTGATGCTTAACTCCTAGGAGGCACAACGGATTTTAAGCTTAATGAAACAAGACTGGCCTAAGTACCAGTTATGAATAGCAAAACGTTTATGCAAGGTAGGAGCTATATGGAAAATAAGCTTAATTGTGGAGAAATGAAACAAGAGTTTACATTACATTAAGCTCAAGAAAAAGAACTGTTAAATTTATTGATTACAAAAAATAAATTTAACGTTACACTTCAAATGAATTCAAATAAAGAGATCGTACTCACTCACTCAAAAGCTAAATTCTTACGCCTAGGAAAAACACCTTAATTAAACTCTTAAAACTAGGAAAACGAAAAGAAATACTGGTCAATGAATGCTGTGTATCACCCAAAGAAGGGTGGGAGCGTGGAGAACTGTAGCCCAAAACAAATCGCTCAGCAGAAGCGCTAATGTCTCACACAAAGACGATCACTTATGACACTGAAAAATTGATTTGACAAAGCTTCCGTCCGAATGAGCGGTTAACTGAACGATAAACTGGGATTCCACTTGAGTTCGCGGTTTCCCACAAAAGCCAATGTCACTAGCCGACTCGTGACACATACCCAGACCAGAGTCAGCCATCTATCTTGTACTGTGACACTACTGACCATGGTACTGGTGGAATCCTGTTGCAGAGAAAGGATGACAAAGAGCATGTGGTGGCATATGACAGGCAGAAGCTCAGCCCACCAGAGTGGAACTACTGTGTGACCCGTAAGGAGCTCTTGGCAGAGATTAAGAGCCTTCATTTCTTCCATCCCTGCTTGTATGGGTCCTACTTAATCATCAAGACAAACCATGCGTCACTGAAGTGGCTGAAGACGTTAAAGAATGTGGAAGGACAACTGGCACACCATCTCGGGAAGCTAGGCCAGCACAATTATGAGGTGCAGGACCGTCATGGGCGGGTACATGGTAATAGTGACAGCCTGAGTCGTCGGCCTTATGACCCAGAGTTCCGGCAGTGTAATAAAAAGAATATCATAGTACGAAATGCAGCCATACTTAAGTGACAGGGCCAGTGTCAAATGCAGAAGACCTGAAGAAGATGCAGATGGAGGATGCAGACTTCTGGACCTTGGGATAGGCTACTGCCCCCGAGATATAGGCCCTGAAGCCTTTGCCCAGAGTCGGACACATAAAAAAAAATAAAAAAAAGTGCTAGAATTCCTGCAGCAGAGTACAGTGCAACCATCTTGGGAAAAGATTTCTAGATTCAGCCCTGTGACCAAGAGCTTCTGGAGTCAGCGGGACCTTCTTCATTCGAACAATGGTCTACTGGAGCGTCAGCTGTAGACACCCGATGGCCTCAGTAAGTACTGGCAACTGGTGGTTCTGAAGAAAATGAGGCCCGAGATCTTGGATGAGTCCCATAACCAGATCACTAATGGGCACCTGGGAGTGAAGAAAACTCTTAGTCGGCTGCGACAGAGGTTCTACTGGACTGGCATGCGTCAGGGCGGTGAAGAGTGGTGTTGGGCCTGCGATGTGTGTTGCGCCAAGAAGGGACCCAAGAAACGTGGTTGCGCCCCTCTTCAGCTGTACCAAGTGGGTGCACCAATGGAAAGAGTCGCAGTGGACATTGCTGGACATCTGCCGCTCATTGAAAGAGGAAACCGGTGTATATGTGTTGCTATAGACTATTTCACAAAGTGGCCAGAAGCCTATGTCATCCCTGATCAAGAGGTTGCAACTGTTGCTCAGGTGTTGGTTGACCAGTTCTTCTGTCGTTTTGGGATACCACAAGAGCTACATTCAGACCAGGGTAGAAATGAATTTTTCTGTGTTTCGTGATCGCTGCAAGTTACTGGGGACGTAACAGTATAATGCATCATTCTAGGTTGGTCGTTCCTGTCTCCTATTCAGACTAGAAGTGGCTGGTTCGGCGATAGTTCAGGCAACAACTAACAATATTGTACCACCCCCTTGTACTCAGTGTTACCATCACCACATTTTATCGCCCTGTTTGGACTATTTTGATGTACCGAACAATGGCCAAAAATAATGTTGCCACTACACACCACTATGTAGCATGCTTTTAAACAGTCAGACCTCACCGTCAGTATGTGCTCCTTTATTCTATTATTAGGGAACATAATCTTCGTCCCCAGTTTATGCTCTTTATACTCATTACGGAAAATGGTACAGTGCATGTGAATCGTACAAATCCGATTATTAGCGTGGTATTTTGCTTAATCAAAAAGGATATTTTAGTGTAATGAAATACGGATCAATACTTTATAATGCTGCAAAATTATCTACATTAGATACGGTGCAATGCATCAGAAAAGAATGTTTGTTACTTTATTTCAGGGTGCATATAAAATTAAGCAATTCTTTAAAATATTAACACTGATATATGTTTCAAGCTGCATTCGGTAAATATATGTAACTGGTGTTTAGTCGCTGGACCGAATCTTCTGTGCAATATATTATCTCACTGAAATCGTATAGCTTTGGTTCAATCATGCGTCGTATCACATCACATGAATACAAGTAAATGCTAACCATCCTCAAAATTTTTAATATTATTTTTAATTAAAACATAATTTTCATATTTTGGACTTTTGTTAATGATGATTCTTTGGTGCAAACGTTTATGTAGGACTAATGTGGTTTATAGAGCGGTCTGATATATTCGTATGGATCTCCACTGTTACTAGGGGGGATACAGGTATAAATTCCAATGAGCAACACGTTTGGGCTACATTTGAAGTATATACCATGGTTTTCAAGGGCCACATGAAACGGACTGTCAACACTGTTTACAAACCTGCTCCTTCTGGCACATGAACAGTCGCTGGAATGAAATCTTTTTACACTTCTTCGAAAATGCGTTAAAAATTAATTTATGCCTATAAAATGTCTATATGAAGCAAGATTTCAGAGTATCAGTTTTGCCCTTATGTGAACCCCTTCTTAAAGGCTTTTATTGTGGGTTTCAAATGCAATTTTTAGACATCAAAGAACATCCTTCACCAGTTATGCCTACCCAGTACAATAAAAGCATACACTGATTTCACTGATTTTCGCTTGCAAGATCCCTGGGATAACACACTGAGAGAGAGAGAGAGAGAGAGAGAGAGAGAGAGAGAGAGAGAGAGAGAGAGAGAGAGAGAGAGAGAGTTGGGGGATTCAAGTAGAAGTAGTGCCTCAGAAGGTCTAATGAAGTGTACTAAAGTGCTACCATGAATAAATTTACCAAGTGTAAGTTGTTACTTAGCTAGTGAGAACAAATGTAATATTGATGAAGACTCTCTCCACCCACCTCTTCCACCTACGAAAAAGGGCACGGAAAATGATGTGCACCTAACCCGGGGGAAAAAGGGCAGGCTAAGAAATTGAAGGAAATATTCAGTCTACCACAAAGTCATGTCTGGAAAATTCGAAACTGCTGTGTTGAGGAACTTTAAAATATCTGTGCAGGTAGACGATTCCAGATAAAGTTGATCTTATATGTGAAAAAATTTCCTAATGTATCATGTGGAATCGTCACTGAAGGGGTATCATCCTGTTCAGATGGAGCAACGAGGCTATACAACACAAACAGCATTATCAGTAGGCAGCACAGAGAGGAAAATATCACACAATATAGGTCAGTTAAATATCCGTGTTACAATATGTTTTTCTCTTTACATGCTGGTTATTTGACTTAACTCTGGTATTAGAGTTTGGCATTAATATTGGTTTATAGTTCACACTATTACCAGATCCATAAACAGAGCTGGGATGCTGCAGCAGAGTGATGACTTTTTATTACCCGTCTTTAGCAGGGCAAGGTAATCAAGATTTGTGTGTGTGTGTGTGTGTGTGTGTGTGTGTGTGTGTGTGTGTGTGTGTGTGTGTGTGCGTGTGTGTGTGTTTTGTGTGCACTTGTGTTTGTGTGTGTGTGTGTGTTTTGTGTGCACTTGTGTTTGTGTGTGTTTGTGTCTTGAGTGTTTGTGTGTGTTTGTGTCTGTGTTGCGTGTGTGTGTGTTCCTCTGGTTGTGTGTGTTTGTGTATATGAGTGCTAGTGTGCGTGTGTTTGTTTATGTGTTTGTGTGTATGTTTCTGTGTTTATGTGTTTGTGTGTATGTTTCTGTGTTTATGTGTTTGTGTGTTTGTCTGTATGTTAGTGTGTGTGTGTGTGTGTGTGTGTGTGTGTGTGTGTGTGTGTGTGTGTGTGTGTGTGTGTGTGTGTGTGTGTGTGTGTGTGTGTGTGTGTGTGTGTGTGTGTGTGTTTTCCCAAAATATCTGAAAAAATTGTGGAAGAATTTACACCAAACATTCAGGAAATAGCGACTATGTAGATGGACAAAAGTGATTAACTTTTGGTTAGGATTTGATCAAAGATCACCGAATGCTAGCCGCCATATATCAAACTGCGGTTTGGACAATATCTCAGAAACATTTGATTTGTAGGTATCTTGCACCCTAGTCTAGATATCTTGGCGTTGATAAGCATTCACTCCCATAACGTTTTTGTTTTGTAATTTTACAAAGTGTTTGAGCAGACTTTGCAATGAGATTTTTATTAGTTTAACCCTATGGAAATCATTGTCATCCATGGGTGACGGTTCAACGTCTGTAACAAGGGATCCCCAGCTAGGGCTGTTTAAGCTTTGGGACTATGACCTGATAGACGAACAGTTGTATGCTAAGAACCTTCCCCACAAAATCCCACATGGAGGAACTCAGCGTTTTCGAGCGTTCAGTGTAGTGGTCAAGTATTTAATCCACCTTTTATGACAGTCTATAAAAGGTGCAGTAGAGTTCTCTCACAATTTGTGTGACGATAATCAATCATGCATGGTCCAGTAATAGTTGCTCTACAATGGAACTGTTTAGGTGTTAGAGCAAATTGAGAGGAACTTCAACTGTTCCTATTGAGTTTCGTACCTGTGCTTGACTTCAGGAGACTGTGGTCGAAAACAAGACTTTTCCTGGTCCAAGAAGATATACAGCTCTCAACTCAACAGCACTTATGGATCGTGGTTCTCGTGGAGGCTGTGTTAATCTGTGCCATACTGATGTTCCATTTTCTTCTTTTCCTGTCCAGTCTCCGCTTCAAAATGTGGCTGTTCAATTACATGTGAAGAGTTACATATTCTGCTGTCTTTATTAACCCCCCATCCCCTCTGTGCCTTGATCACTTTATTGATCAGCTTCCCAGGCCATTTGTTCTTCTAGGTGGCGTAAATGCGCATCATGCTTTCTGATGTGAAATTATACGTAACAGCGTGGTGATCTGGCACCTTTAGTAAAATATATATATATTTTCATGCGAATAAGAAGGAACCAAAGGCTAGGAGCCCGCAAACAATTCCTTCCAGGAAAAAAAAAATACAAAAGTGAGCCAAATTCAATATCTGTTCATTTCAAGATGCCTGGACACACTGCATTTGAAAGACTGGAGATTGTGGGAAGTAGGAAATACAGACAGAGGGAGACAGTACCAGAGTTGACATGTTGCATATATGAAGGACTGGGAGTAGCGGTTAACTCTTGCATTAGAGTTGGACAGAAAAGGGATGAGAGTTTGTTACTAGACGGGTGCTAAGCGCCCGTCGTGCAGGTAGAAGGATGCAAGCAGACAGTTCAGAGGAGCAGTGACCATGGAAGAAGCGATAGAAAAGAGTGCAGTGAAGAGATAGAGGTTGAAGGGAGCCAGTCAGAGGACAAGAGCTAATGATATGGAAACCCTTTGACTCCACGCTATTGAGAGAAGCTGTATGTATGGAGCCTCCCCACACACGAGAGTTGTACTCTACACAGGGGCAAATAAAAACCATGTATAAAGTCAACAAGTGTGCAGGGGTAAAGAAGGTATGGAGTCAGCTTAGCACACCTAATCTCTTGGAAGCTGATTTTACATGAGATGTAATATGATCTTTCCAAGATAAATCCCGAGTGAATGAAACCCCAAGCATGTTCAAGGAAGATGCAGGCTTGAGCTGGATATTATTAAACATTAGTGGGTACTCCTGTGGAAGATTCTGTCGGGTTGACAGGTGTAAAAACTGAGTCTTTGATGCATTAAAAACACAAGATTATTTTTACCCCAATCAGAGATACGAACCAAGTCAGACATTAGGTATGCCATAGCCTCATCCCTTGTTTGTTGAAGGAACTGCTGGGATGGATGTTGCGGGAACCGAATGGAAAGGTGAATGTCGGGATCATCAGCATACGAGTGGATAGGGTTAGATGTACAGCTTAGATCATTGATGAATAACAGGAAGAGAGTTCGTGATAGAACCGAGCCCTGAGGAACACCACTGTTGATAGATCTAGGAGAAGAATGATGGCTGTCTACAGCAGCGGCTATAGAACGACCAGAAAGGAAGCTGTAGATGAAGGCATAGATAGAAGGATAGAAACCGTAAGTGGGCAGTTTGGAAATTAAAGATTTATGCCAGACTCGATAGAAAGCCTTTGAGATGTCAAGTGCAATGGCAAAGCTTTCGCCAAAGTCCCGAAAGAAGAATGACCAGGAGTGTGAAAGGCAGGAGAGAAGTTCGCCAGTGGAGCATCCCTGATGGAACAAATACTGACGATCAGAAAGAAGGTTGTGTTAGGAAAGATGCTTTAAAATTTTTCTGTTAACCCATCACGTCCCGAGGTTTTCCGTCCCTCCGACATCCCCCAGTCCCGAGCCTTTTTGGAAAAAATTTTTTTTGGCTCAAACTTCCGCTTAGGTTGAGAAACGAAGGAAAATCACCAAGAAAGGGCTTACCGTGGTCTATAAGTGGTCAGAACAGGTGAGGTCCCCCGAGCCAGGTATCGTATTCTGTAATGGACGTGCAAGGCGCTCACGTTTTATATGGTAAGGAATACTGGGAGAAACAACACACAACACTAATAAACTATAACAGTAACAATATAATGGATTTCAGACACATATATATGAAAAATAAGCATAGTAACATCGCGCGAGCATAGCGAGTTAGGTCCGAGTCGTAACATGCTATATGCTAAGTTTCTTGTATCAGTCAACATATCATTTTTTCTACTTGTATACTTCTGTTTCAATGACATTTTACCAATTGCAACTGCTTGTAAGTGTTTTCAGATGTTTTCATTCATTATGGTGACATGCAGCATAAGTTTAGCACACATCAGCTTAGTAAGCGCACTCGCTATGACTCGTATTTCAACATACCCAATTGTTTTATCACTTTCCTATTATTTTTCCCTTTACATGGAACCTTTCCTCCACCACTGTAAATGTTTTCAATTATTTTCATTCATTCATTACGAGGGCATTTAGCGATATGCTAGCGCATATTCACGTAGCAACCACGATCTCAAACACTCGTGTTTGATCTTCTACTTTATTTATTCACTCCAATTATACTTTCCCACTTACATTACACACGTTTACACCCCTATACTGCACTGTACATACTTACTGCCATTATTTATTCAAGTGAGCGTGAGAATATCGCATGAAAATACCCTCGCAATGAATGTTTCGACCAACATAATACTCACACACTTATATACTAATTCTTCACATATATTACACGCTTTACCACTTGTTGATTTCTATTTTCACTATTACGTGCCTTATTCATTCAACTGAGCGTCAGGATATCGCATCTCTATACACACGCTATGAATATTTGACTTAAAATATATTTCAGCACTTAAAATAATTTGAACTTATATTATACCCGTAAGCATTTCCAATAATAATAATTATATAATTACGGGCCGTATTTATTGCACTGAACGACAGAATATCGCATCATAAAACCCTTGCTATGTATGTTTCCACTTACAGCATATTTATACACTTACATACAATTTTTGCACTTATGTTATACCCGTATGCACTTTATACTAATATTTGGAGATCAACATGACTGATAATTTCACTGAGCGTCTGTCTGTCGCATTTACTTCATAGTTTCAGCGTCCTGTCGCATTCACACCATATCTGAATTGCATCAACGTGTGATATTCGCTGAAACATGGGTGAATACAGAGACCCACGTCACACTCCACGCACTCATAGCGGGTGTCCTTCCTCTGTGTCGTGAGTCTCACCCGGGAATTACTACACACGTGACACCTGCGTTGGGACCTAGGTCTGTTTGGCTGGGGAGGGATAGGAGTGGGGAAATGGCGGCTGGATATTCTCAGGGGAGTTTGTGCAATAGGGGCAGTGCGGGTGCGATGTTGGGGCCTTTCTACAGCATACCGTGCAAACATTTCTCTAGTGAGCTCCCTCACAAACCCTTCAAAGGTTTCCTGAACTCCTGTTGTCATGGCGTGAAGGTGGTGGCAATTCAGAGTAGTGATGTCTAGCAAGTGAAAGTACAGTTTCTTATACCACTTCATCGTGGTCCTGGCACACTCTACCGTCGATATCATGGAGTCTGACTGGTCCACGAGGCGCATGTTTATGTTATAGTCCATGACACACTCAGGTTTCCAAATATGACGCCTGTTCTAGCTACGGTAATCAACTGAATCAGTACGGTGCATCAAGGGGTGGTGAACCGTTGACAATAGGCTTACCTCTCTATTGTGGTTCCACACAGTTGCAAGGATGTTGTTGGCTTTGAAGAAGACAACCTCATTCCTTACAAGTTTCTGCCCTATCTTGGCCATGTGACGCCGGTTCGCCTTCACGGTTCCACAGACTCCAGTTTCATGTGTGTGAAGATAACGAGCGAGAAGAGGGCTAGTGTACCAGTTGTCCAGGTAGAGGACGTGACCACGATGAAGGTAGTCTTCTATCATCGTCTTTACCACTGCTCCCGACAGTCCAATACTCCGATCTTCTATTATGTCTGTCTGTGCACCGGTGTACAAGACTATGTCTTGCACGTATCCAGTCCTACAGTCGCACATAACAAAGATCTTGAACCCAAAACGGTGCCTTTTGCTGGGTATATACTGCCTAAATGAAATATTGCCTCTCCACAACACGAGACTCTCGTCTATGACGAGGTCTCTATAGGGATAGATTGAGGAACGAAAGGTTTGTCTCAGGTGATCAAAGACCAACCTAATTCGCCTCATTTTATCAGTGTCGTTCGCATTTGCAGGATCATGAGCATCATAGAAATGGAGGTGACTTAGAATTTGTTGAAACCGATTATGGCTTATCACTTGCCCAAATATTTGGGTAAACATAACAGGGTCCCTAGTACAGTAAGCAGGAATTCTGTTCTTTCGTATAATACCTATCAAAAGAACCAGGGCAAAAAATAGGAACATTTCTGAAAGGGAGACAAGGTAATCATATATGATAGAATGCCTACTCCTTGTTCCCAATCTTTCACTCTCAAGGCGCTGGGTGCTTGCAAAAAGGTTGGTTTGGTATACTCGTACAATCTGCTCCACAAATGCTTCACTAAAAAACAGGTGGAAAAAATCCAACCTGGTGGAATTACGGTGAATTCCTGGAGCAATGCAGCCAGAGCGCCCCTGCTCAGTGAAGGGGTGAATGAGGGGAGAAAAATCACTCCCATCCTCCCAATTCCACCCCACAAATCCCTCGTCCCCATCATCCCCATCACCGCCTTCGTCTGGGTGGGGAGGAGATCCTGGTGGGGGAGGTGGGGGAGAAGGAGTGCGGAGGGCTTCCCCACTGTCACACTTCTTCCCTCTGCCTTTACCCTTTCCCTTTCCCTTATCCTTACGGCCTTGAGGAACATTAGGGGGCTGTGGGGATGAAGTAGTGGAATACTGGGGAGCAGAAGATGTACTGGGGAGTGGTTCCTCCCCACCTTCCCCCTCCATGACAACACCACGTGCTTTCTCACGCACCCTAGCTCGACCACGTGTTAGGGGATACTGGGGAGCATAAGACGTGCTTGGGAGTGGTTCCTCCCCACCTTCCCCCTCCCTCACAACCCCACGTGAAACTGAACGCACCTGCACTCGCCCACGTGATACACTATGCCGCCTCACACTACCTAGGGAGAGCAATGACTCACTCACGTCACTCTCACTTTCCCTAATCCTCCCTGTACTTTCCCTTTCACTCCCCACTCCCTCCACGGCACTTCCTAACTCCCCAGACAAAATGCTAGGCCCATACCTGCTCGTCCGACGTGGTGTGCGCTCTGGGCCACAATGAGTGATTACCTCATGTCCATCCCACGTGGCAGCACGTCCCACGACTTCGTCATCGTCATCGTCATCGTCCTCGTCCTCGTCATAGAAATCTGGTTCCAAATCACGTTGGGGATAGGCATAGGATGTTGCACGTGGCTTCTTGGCCTGCTGCCCCTCTCTAGCAGCACGGTAAGTCACGTACTGCCGTTTCCTGGGAGACGGAACTTCCTCGTCACTGCTGGTGGTTTCTTCCTCCTCTGGCTGCACATAATCTTTATCCACAACCTCGTCATCCAGTGGGGAATCACTGTCGCCTGTAAAGGCATCCAGGGTGGCTTGAATTTCGCCCTCTGAGAGACCTCTCTTAGCCATGTCTGAGCAGGACCGTTGCTACCAGGTGAGTGGACGAGTGGAGGGTTAGGGCGGGTCGCGCGGGGTCACCGAGTGTCCCTGCCTGATGGCAGGTAGGGGAAGGTTATGCGAGGATACGTACCACAGATCAAGCGCAAAATTTGAAAATTGTCGACATTATGCACTTTGCAATTGCCCAACGTACTGGTACGTCGCCGGGACTGGCAAATGCAAATCGTTGCAACGTACCCATACGTCGACGGGACGGGGCGGGTTAAGAATAGACTCGAAAACTTTTGAGACACAGGATGTTAAAGCAATTGGACGATAGTTAGAGGGTCGGGAATGATCACCTTTCTTTGGGACTGGCTGAATGAGAGCAAACTTCCAGCAAGAAGAAAAGGTACAAGTTGAAAGACAAAGGCGAAAGAGTTTACCTAGGCACGATGTAAGCACAAAGCCACAGTTTTTGAAGACAACAGGAGGGACTTCATCAGGCCTATGTGCCTAGTTAGCATTCAGGACAGTGATGGCAGAAAATACATCAGCTGAAGAAATTTTAATGTCTGCCATGAGGATGTTTGGAAGGGTGTGTGAAAGGAGGAAATTGAAAGTAAATGAGAATAAGAGTAAAGTGATGAAGTGTACGAGGTTGATAGATGGTAGGGGGATGAATATAGTTTTCAATGGTGAGTTGCTTGAGGAGGTAGATTGTTTTAAATATCTAGGGTCACATGTTGCTGTGGATGGAAGAATAGATGCAGAAGTGAAGTTTAGAATAAATGAAGTAGGAAAGGTGCTGGGAGGAATGAAAAAAGTGTTTAAATGTCGTTCGCTTAGAATGGATGTAAAGAGAAGGCTGTATGAGGGTGTTGTGGTACCGACTGCATTATATGGGGCTGAAACATGGAATATGGGTGTAGCAGAGAGGAAAAGTTTGAATGTAATGGAGATGAGATGTCTGAGGAGTATGTGTGGAGTGACGCGTATGGATCGGGTGCGAAATGATGAAGTGCGAAGGAGAACTGGAGTTGTTCGGGAGATGGCTGGTAGAGTTGAGCAGAGGGTGTTGCAATCGTTTGGACATATGGAGAGAATGGATAATGAGCGATTGGTGAATAAGATAACTAGATCTGATGTGAGAGGTGTAAGGCTGAGAGGAAGACCACGAATAGGATGGATGGACAGTGTGAAGAGAGCGCTGGATGCGAGAGGGATGTCTGTTGAGCAAGGAAGAGTGGCTGTGCGTGACAGAAATAAATGGAGAGAAATTGTGAATGAATAAGTGATGACGCAGCCCTGAGGGGATATTCTCCCGCATTTGGTCTGATCAGCTAGTCAGGTCAGGTGCGGGTAAGGGGATGGGTCTGTTATGATGTGGCAGGGGTAAACCAGTTCTGCTGTCGGGCCCTGCTGCGGATGTCACTGATTGCATTTGCCCAGTTGACCCTTGTGCGGTGTGGTGCGGTGAGGATCTGTCCGTTCTCCCCTTTGGGGCTAAGATGCAAATGAATGTGTTTGAATGGATGAGTAAATGGAGAGTGAGTCGTCCTGTCTCGGCTACCTCCCTTTCCTTGGGGGAAGCAGCCTAGGTATATAGATAGATAGATAGATGAGGATGTCAGGGGGAGGAAGTGATGGAGGAACAGCACTGGAATCATCTAATGTGGAATTGGAGGAGAAAGTCTGAGCAAAGAGATCTGCTTTATCAGTAGAAGAAATAGCTACAGAGTCATCAGAGTAGAAAAAAGGAGGGAAGGATGATGAGGTAAAGTTGCTAGAAAGGTTCTGGCAAGGTACTAGAAGGAGCAGGAAGAAATCGAGTTTGAGCGTTGAGATAATTTAGCACGGATGAAATTATTTTTAGAAGACCGAAGAACAGACTAAGCATGATTCAGGGTAAAAACATAAAAAAGATGTGATTCAGGTGTGGGTTGGTTCTGGTACCTTTTATAGGCCCTCTCCTTGTTGCCAACACCATTAGAACAAGCATGATTAAACCAAGGCTTTCTTGCATTAGTCAAAGGATATGAGAAAGGAATGTATGCTTCCATGCCCAAGAGAATAAGCTCTGTAATGCGCAAAGCGCACTCAGATGGCTCCCGGCCACGGAAGCAATAATCATTCCACACAAAATCAAAGAAGTACTGCCTGAGACCCTCTCAATCCGCAGCTCCAAAGTGCCATGGTCGACGTTTCTTTGGAGGGTCCACAGGCCGTACTGGAGAGATAGGACAGGTTAAGGTAATAAGGCTGTGATCAGAGGAGCCCAACAGAGAGGAAAGATTAACATAATAAGCAGAAGGATTAGTTGTAGGGAAGAAGTCAAGTATGCCGGAGCTCCCTCCAAGTCGGTCAGGGATATGGGTAGGGTGCTGTACAAGCTGCTCTAGGTCATTAAGGATAGAAAAGATGTAGACTTGTTCACCAGGTGGATCAGTGAAAGTCGAGGAGAGCCAAAGGTGGTGGTGAATATTGAAATCTCCTATAATGGAGAATTCAGAGAGAGGAGAAATGGATAGAATGTGTTCCATTGTAGAAATAAGATAGTCAAAGAATTTTTGATAGTCACTAGAATTAGGGGATAAGTAAACAGTGCAGATATATATAGTCAGAGAATGACAGGACAGCCGAAGCCAGAGAGTAGAGAATCCAGAAGAATCAAGTTCAGGAACACAAGAGCAAGATAAATCGTTGCGTACATATACACAACCTTTGGCTTTGAAATGAGTATAGAGAAAGTAGGAGGATACAGAAAAGGGTTTGCTGTCAGTTGCCTCAGACAGCTGAGTCTCGGTAAGGAAGAGAAGGTGAGTTTTAGAGGAGGAGAGGTGATGTTCAACAGAGAGAAAGTTAGAGGAAAGGCTGCGAATGTTGCAGAAATGAAGAAGTGAATCAGACAGTGGTTCCAGGCAGCTCTTAGGGTCGTCACCAGGAGAGGGAGGGATGGTGGGGGCATTTATGGCCCCACCCCCCGGGGACTCCAAGGCATCATTAACATCCACCATTTTAATTTTTCAGTTTTGAAAAGGAAGTGTAGTATGTACTGTGTATGTTGTTTGGTGTTGACAGTTAGAGAAACATGTACCAGAGAGCATGCTGGCCTACTTTCTGTGTTACTGAAACACTGAAAAAGTTCAGCAAAGGGGGATGGTCAGGAACTAGTCCCAAGGGCTGATAAAATGGGAGCCCCAGCTCTCCCTGTCATCAGCTTTCCACCCACCTTGGGTGTTCTGCCCTCCTTGACTGGTGCTACAGTTCTTCTGAGCAGGAGAAAGCTGACACATTTCATGTACAAAATGGTATTCTATCTGTTACTGATCTTACATTTGTCTCCTGTGAGTTTTTGTTAAGCTATTCATGTGAGATTTTGCCTGGCTTGCACGGTACTGATCATTACCCTACTATGGTTAAAGCATGGAGATCTGTGCTGATGAAGCGTGTCCCTCGCTGGTGTTTGGGTACGGTTGACTGAGCAGAGTTTGCAGAATACTGTAGGCTTCACCGTATATTACCGACTCTGAGAGTGTTGATACTGCAGAACATTAAATCACGCTTAAGATATATCAGGCTGGCCTATCTTCTCTTCCACGAACGTCTGGAAAGTTTTGCAGGAGCCCTGTGTCTTGGTGGGATGAGGAATGTCCTATAGATAGGTGTGTCTACAAAGAAGTTTGTAGGAAATTTAGGAATAGGGAATGAATGAATGAAAATGTGACATGGTGGCGCAACAGCAGAGGTCATATGCCACCAAACGTAAAATTTAAAAAAGTAAAAATATATAAAAAACGATAAAAAGCAAAGAGATAAACAATGCATAAAACAAACGAAAAATATAAAAGAATAAAAGAAACCACGAAAACTAAAATCATGGTGGAAAGACAGAGGTTATAATTAGAACATTATCATTAAAACACAAACTAAAATATGGAATAGCCCTACAGCTTGTGGAGAAGGCCAGAACTCAACACAAAAGAGAAGGTGCCTCCCCCCATAGCAGAAGCCTCTTTCCCAAGAACCGAGGAAAGAAGGTACGATCCGTTGCTGGCTCAGCACCCGGAAAGGTACCGCCGACAAAGGTCCTCAAGACTGGGGCATTCAACAAGGAGATGCCACACAGTCAAAGGAACCAAACAATCATCAAAATTGGGAGAGGGTGCCCTCTCCATTAACAAACCATGAGTCAGCCTAGTGTGGCCAATCCAGAGACGGGCCAAAGCTGTTGCCCACTGTCGGGACAGTCCCACATACCCCCCATCACCCAGGTTCCTACGAATTCTGTGGAGTTTGTTCACCCCTGCTGCATCCCACCTCCTCTGCCAGCAGAAACGGACAGCCTCCACAGTGGCTGTACATAAATCCTTGGAAGGGACACGGTAATGAGGAGAAGAAGAGCAAGAGGCAGCAGCTCTAGCCAAAGGGTCAGCACACTCATTGCCCACTATCCCAACATGAGCAGGGACCCATTACAGTTGTACAGAGTATCCTTGCCTATATAATAAGAAGAGCAGCTCCAAGACAGACAGGACTAGGGGATGTGATGGGAAGCTGCAAGACAAAGCTTGTAGGGCACTGGCTGAGTCTCTAAAAATGGTAAACGAAGCTGGAGGAAAACTAAAAATAAATTCAGCTGCAACTAAAATGGCAGTAAGTTCAGCGGTAAAAACAGATGCAGAAGAAGGAAGACTCCCACCACGGCTAAAATCACGAAAAATGACACCAAATCCTGTCCCCACACGGGATTGGGAGCCATCAGTATATACAGGGATTGAGTCATTGTGAGCAGAGGCATGTTCTATAAAATAAGACAAAGCTGCCTGTGAAGAAAGAGAGACCTTCCTCTCAAGGAAGTAATCACATGGTTGTATCTATGGGAGAAGCCAGGGAGCCACTCGGGGGACACACACGGGCCAAACAAGGGAGGACTGGACACCCAACTCCCCTCTGGTAGCCCTCGCTTTGTATCCATATGGGTGTGGATAGTGTGGGTGGATGTCATAAAAGAGGAGAAGAGCGACCTCAGAGACAGCCTTACAACTCAGTGAGGCTGGAAGATAGTGAAGGCGGTGCCAATACCGCAACATCATTGACTGCCAGCGGAGATCCAGTGGTAGTTTGTTTGCATCAACCAACAGACTTTCAGTTGTGGAAGACTGGAAAGCCCAAGTTGACAGACGAATCCCAGCATGATGGACCAAATTTAGTGGACACAGCCGTGCCTCAGTAGCAGATGAGTACATCACACACCCATAGTCCAATATGTTCCTTACTAAGGCACGGTAAAGTTGGAGCAGGATGATTCTGTCAGCACCCCAAGACAAGTGAGATACGGTCCCTAGGAGAGACAGGGCACGGAGGCATGATAGTCGTAATGAACGGGTATGAGGTAAACATGTCAGTCTCCTGTCAAAGACAAGTCCGAGAAACCTTGTCTCATCGACACATCACACCCTGTGGCCATATAACTGGAGGTATGGGTCAGGGTGAACTTCTCTCAAGCGGCAGAAATGCAAGGCCACCGTCCTCATTGGGGAGAAACAGAAGCCAAGCATGGTGGCCCACCAAGAGGCCCTGTCTAGAGCGAGCTGCATGCGATGTTCAGCCACGGACATTCGGGAGGCAGCATACCATAGAGCCAAATCATCAACACAGAGTGAGGTCGACACCCCTTCTGGAATAGAGGACACAATACTGTCCAATGCTATAGCACAAAGGGTCACACTGAGGACACTTTCTTGAGACACCCCTTCCTCCTGAGGGTATGAAGGAGACAGGGTGGCACCAACCCTATCCCTGAATGAACGGTCACAGAAAATTTAATATAAATAGGGGTAGCCTACTACGTAAACCAAAAGAATGGAGTTGTTGGAAGATACCAAACCACCATGTAGTATCATATGCCTTTTCTAGGTCAAAGAAAACGCACACCAGATGCTGCTGTCTAGCAATAGCATCACATGCTGCAGCCTCAAGATGGACAAGTGCATCTGTTGTTGAGCGACACTGACACTGACAGAGAGATTCATTCCTTTCTAGGAAATACATTAAGCATGTGTTGACCATTTTCTCAAATAATTTGCACAAGCAGGATGCCAAGGCAATTAGTCAATACTCGAGGGGACTGTAACCTGTCCTCCCCAACTTCTGGAATGGCAGGACAATAGCCTCACGCCAAGAGGTGGGAAGAGAAGATTCCCTACAGATTCCATTAAAAAGGCTGAGGAGAAAAGACAATGCATCATCATCTAGGTGTCGAAGCATCGCATAGGGAATATCATCCGCCCCTGGTGAGGTGTCATGACAGAAGGAAAGGGCAGATTGGAGTTCATGAAAAGAGAAAGGGAGGTTGTAGTACTCCACATTCCCTGAACGGAAGTCCAGCACCCTTACCTCCTCTATCTCCCATTGTCTGGCAAAAATTGGGGAGCTAGTATCTCTATGACTGACTGCCACAAAGACAGACAAAAAAAATATCACCCACAGCTGCAGGGTCACCAACAGGCTCACCATTAGACATCACAACAGGGGACCTGCCTTGAGTGAATTTTCCAGAGATCTTTCACACCCCCTTCCACACCTGAGACACTGACGTCTTTGAGTTTACAGATGACACATAAGCCATCCAAGAGTCCCACCTAGCTTGTTTCAATACCTTAGCTCGCGCCCTTTTGAATTCGACAATATAATACTCTCTCCTGCATCTACGATAACGGGACAAGGCTAACTTCTCACGTACAGCAACACTGCAATCATCATTCCACCATGGGACAGGTCATTAGCCATACGTGCAAGAGGTTTTAGGAACAGCATGGAGGGCAGCAGAATGCAGAACGGAGGTAAAGAACGAAACAGCCTCGTCAATATGTGGAAAGTCTTCAACTGAGACATCAACAGCAATCAGAGAAGAGAAAAGGGACCAGTCGGCCTTATCCAATCTCCACCTTGGTAGACGGGAACAAGGACTAGATACTGCTGCAGTAGGGATGATGAGAAAACGATCATGTCCATGAAGATCCTCCATAACCTTCCAGGTGAAGTCCAGGAGACAGTCAGGAAAGCAGACAGAGAGGTCAATTGAAGTAAATGAGCCCGTTTGGGTGTGAACATGTGTAAACGCCCTAGTACTGAGTAGGGCAAGATCCTCATCCTCCAATAGGGATGCCAACAAACTCCCACATTGGTTAACAAGACAGTCACCCCACAAAGGGTGGCAATCATTAAAGTCCCCCAAGAGAACAAAGGGCATAGGTAACTGACCAAGAAGGTTCTGAAGTTCCACCTTACTGACTGGTGTGCTGGGTGGTAAATAATTGGAACAAACTGTATACCAACGATGGACATACAACCGCACAGCAAAACACTGGAAGTCAGACTGGAGGTGGACTGGCCGATGAGGGCTGTCAGCCCTCACCAAAACAGCACCACCTCCAACAGGACCCTGGGTTGGCAATGAGTAAAAAGAATTGTACCCAGGTGGTGCATGGGAAGTGGCAAACCCTACAAGAGTTTCCTGGAGACACATGCACAAAGAGGAATAAGTCAGGAGGGTCCGCAGCTCCTCACAATTACCATGCAGCCCTCGGCAATTCCATTGTAATATACTGGCTGAGAATGCCATAGTACCCACAACGAAGGAAGAATCAGGTTGAGGCGCGAGACAACCTTGCCCGCGACAAGCAACCAGATTTAGATTGATGTTTAGAACTGCCCTTAGAAAAGGACTACCTGGAACTGTTAGGGTGTACAGTGTACCACCCAGCTGAAGATAACCTGGAGGAAGAAGTAGAGGGTAGGACAATGGTCTTCTTCTTTAGTGGAGCAAGAGATGGTTTGGCAGGGAGACTGCAAGCTGCCCTAGCCAGAATAGAGGAGGCAGTGCCATTATGAGAAGGAGCACTTTGGGTAGCGCATCCCACAGTACTGGAACCCTGAGAGGGCAAGGCCTTATGCAGCTGAGCAGGTGCATCAACGACCTGGGTACCACCACTGTCTTGCGATGGCTGGGGCGTCAGCTCTCGTCCCAACCCCTGGGCATCCCGAGTAGGAGTAGTGGGCTCCACTACAGAGATCTTTAGTAGCAGTGCTTTGATCTCTGAGCAATCTGAGGAGCCTCGGCAATGCTTGCCATGCACAGGAGGGACTTGCTGGGTAGCTTTAGGGCAAGACAAGGCAGCAGCAAAGGTAACCCCAAGGCGAATGAACCTCTCCCTTACCCTGGCCTTTGCCTCAGAAAAGGAAATTTTTTCCTTCGTTCGGATGGAAATAATCTCGTACTCAAACTTGTATACATCGCAATCCCTTGAGGAGGTCGCATGCACTCCTTCACAGTTATAACATTAAGAGGGTTGAGAAAAATCACCCATACCATGAGAAACTCCACCACAATTTCCACAGACTTCAGGAAGGCCAGACACTTCCTACCTGCAAGAACGGCGAACATGACTAAACCTTTGACAATGATAGGACCTTCTAGGTCAGGGAACATAAGGTTTAACCTTAAGCTTCCACCATGCAGCAGTGACAACCTTCAGCAAAGTAAGGCAGTCAAACGTCAAGATAAGATGGGCATCAAGTTTCTTCTTCATTCTCTGTAATGCTACAAGTCCCTGAGGAGCCAGCCCCTCCAAGAGGGAAGAATCAGAATAAGAGACCAAGTCATAAGAATACACAACCCTATGGGACTGATTTAGGACCAAGTGATGAGAGGCAGATACTAGATAACTGGCAACCATAGTAAGAGACTGGATGAGTGAACTCTCCTCTTCATTTCTGGCTTCAAGCAACAGAGAACCATCGCCCTGCAAGGAGACCTTGGGGGTAAATCCAGATGCTGTAACTAGACCATTGTGAATCTGAAAACAGTTCAGGTTCCAGAAGGAAGTACCATCAGCCATTCTGAGTACTATGTATTCTGCATAAGTGTGTTTTAGAAAGACACCAGGTAACAACTCGATAGAAGGGACATCTGGATTCGCAGTATTGGTAGATGACCCGGAAGGTACAGGGTCGTCAGCCAGAGAGTGACCAGGTGATCCTGACTCGTGCGGCTGGTCGCCGACCACACGAGTGGTTGAAGAAGTGTTTACTGTATCCATATGTGCAGTACATTAGTGAGAGATAAAATGGCACCAGGAGCCAAGGGAAACCGCCTACCAGGGAGTGAAGGGACAGAACGTGGTCTGATGGGGGCGGGGTAACTCGTTCCCAAAGGATGACCCAAAAAGGACACCCTGTGATTCAAAAGTTCACTCCCACCAGTGCAAAGACCCCCTTCCCCAACAACCCCCAGGACAGACACCCAACCAACCAACTCAGGACAGTACCAAGGCAACCCCTCTGGAGGGCTGCACCAATGACCCGTACGGGTAACCTACGTTTTGGGCAGTGCTTAGTCAGACCCCTCACCCCCAACCCTGCCGGCATGGGAGACCCTGCCAGATGTCGTTACATCTGTGGGCAGGCTTGTGGGATCACAGGGCACACAAACCCCCCACCACCACGACAAGGTGGCTGCCCACAGGGGGGGTTTGGAACAGGGATGTTTTCTTTTAAATTCAGTTTATGAAAGTTCTTGCTGGTTATCAGTGGGTTCTGAAGAACTCACATCATACCTTGTGGAGAATCTATCTCGTCTGTCACCTCATCCACTTCTTTATAATTGGTCTGAAAGAAGGTGATGAAAATAATAGGTAAGTATTCACCTCCTCCTTTTCCGCTACTTCAAATTCGGGGATTTCTGTATCCAACCCCTTTGAAGTAGCTTCTGCCCTGGCAGAGCACTTTTACAATGTTTTTTGTTCAGATCCCTCGAAGCTATATAGCTTTCTCTGGTGTCAACAGGAAAGGTTTGGTAATTCCTTTCTGTATACTGAAAGGGAACCTTATGCTTTCTTTGGTGTCTGTGAACTGCAGGCTGCTCTCCGGTAGTGTAGTGACTGCTCCTGGACCTAATGACATTCCTTATGCTATGATTTGCCATTTGCCGTACAGTTCTCTGTTGTTTTTAATGTAAATGTATAATTGGATAAGGGATGAAGATAAATTATCCACTAATTGGGAGATGGGTATAGTTCTTCCATTTCCTAAACCATATACAAATTATCCTAATGTGTCTACCTTTGGTCCCATTAGTTTGACATTTTGTGTTTGCAGACTATTTGAGAAGATAGTTAGTATGAGGCTAGTTGTATCTAAAGATCTAAGGAAAAGGTTATTTTTGGACGTCACAAAGTGGGTTTCACAGGATGAGATGTACATCAGACTACGTCATCTGTCGTGAGTCTTCAGTCTGTGAGGATTTTGCATCTGGGCAACATCTTGTAGCTTTGTTCGTTGACCTGGAAAAGACATACAATATGCCATAGGACCATGGCATTCTGAATCAACTTCACGGTTTGCGGCTGCACGGTCACCTGCTTCTGTTCCTTAGGGACTTCTTATTGAACCACAGGTTTCAGGTCCGTGTGCTCTCCTCACTCTCCTACGAGTCCAAGGGGCAAGATATTCCACCAAGAAGTGTGCTAAGTGTTCCTTTGCTTGCTGTTGCCATCAATGGCATACTTGATTCCCTGCCACAGAAGATGTCTACTTCCCTTTTAAGTGGATGACCTAATGATATAGTCTGCTGGCTCCCGGATGTGTGCTGTTGAGGGTAGGAGGGAGCTGGTGATGGAAAGGGTCTCTAGCTGGTCAGACAGGAAAGGTTTCCATTTTTCTTCAAGCAAGAGTGTAGATGCACTTTCATAGATTAAAGGTACTGGCAAGATCTACAGTGCATGGAGAGGACCCCGTTTCTTGGCTTAACGTTTTTCTGTCAGGTTACTTGGTTTCGTATTTGAAACTTCTAAGACGTCTTGTATGCAAGAAATAAATTAGTTGAAGGTACTGTCTCATTACCTCACACCTCGTGGTGTGTTGATCAGAGGACACTGCTACACCAGTATCAAGCATTAGTGGGCTCTAAGTTTGCCCATTGCTGCGAGGTGTACTCCTACTCTATTGTACCGTGGCTTTGTGTTCTCACCTTGTTCATCATGCTGTTTTGCGTCTTGCTACTGGTGTTTTCAGATCCTGCCGAATTCCTAGCTTGTGGAAGCTGGTGCTCCTTCCGATTATCTACAGTGCTAGTCAATAATCATTCACTGCTGGAACTGTGTGAGACATATTCCAGACTCATTCACTACTGTTTATGTATGAAAGCAGGCAATTTTTCAGTACAATGTTTCTCATCCTCGCATTCCACATCATTTGGCTACAGGGTCAGGCAGAATATGGGGAATTTAGGTTTCTCTGCATAGCCTATCCGCCCCATATGGCTACCAAGATATGCACCATGGTACCTTCCAGAGGTGAGGTGTGCTGAGATTTTGAGGTTTCTAAATCTTCTGTCTCTTCTCTGGTGGTTAATCAGTCGTCAGCTATTTTTGTAACATAAGTCCATTCACAGAGGCACTGTCCCTGCTTATAAAGATGGTTCAAAGTCACCCAGTTAGTGCTCCTTAGCATCACATTCCACATTTCACTGGGTAAAGGGTCAGGCAGATTATAGGAGGTTTAGCATTCTCTGCAGACTGTGTCTGCCCTGTATGGCTCCCAGAAATTGCTCCATGGTGCCTTCCAGAGGTGCAGGTGTGCAGTTCTGAATTTACGAAGTCTTCTGCTTGTTCTCTGGCTCTCCATCAGCTATTTTTGAACATTCGTCCGTTCACAGAGAAGCCGCTCATGTATATACAGATGGTTCAGTCAGACACTGGTGTCAGGTCTGGGGCGAATTTCCAAGATGTTGTAAGAGGAGGAATTCTTCATCTAAATTCCTCTCTTTACTTCAGAATTGACTGCAGCTGATTCTAACAAATGATGAGGATTCTTTTACAGTTTTTAGTGATTCTCAAAGCGCTTTTTTACCACTGAGGCTTTAAATTCAGCTCATCTTCTGTCCCTCGCCTTTCTCGAGTGGCTTTTCCTGATTCTGAGAAACAAAGCAGTCTGATTTTGTTGGGTTCATGCAAATGTTGGTGTGAATGGAAAATAAGATGAGAAAAAGCTGCTTCTTTTCTACGACCTCTGCCAGATACCCCGTTCCTCCTTGCAATATAACACCATACTTAAGTATGTGATTCGAACTTGTTGACAGACCCTGTGGGATGCTGCTGTTAATAATAAATTAAGGGATGCCTTTCAGTGGGCGGTAGTGCCTTGGCGATTGGAGGTGGCTGTTGCCTGGCTTCACACTGGGCATTCATAGCTTACTCATAGTTTCCTGATGTGTGGTAGGGCTCACTTGTATTGTGATGACTGCCTGGTACCCCTTAGGCTGTCAGTAGCTGGTCGTGTGTCCGAGTCTAGGGGACTTGCGTTGGAGGTTTCTCTACATTCATACGGGGACGAATGGTACTTACTCTCTCTCCTTCATGCTTGGAGGAGCCTCTGGTTATCTGTTTGATATTTTTCGTTTTCTGAAGGAGGTGAGCTTCTCAATCCTTTTATACTTGATTGATATTTTACTTATTTTGTTGCCATTTTTTCCCTTGATAGAGATATCGATTATGTTTTAGTATACAGGTTTTAATGGTTAATTGGTGTCATGTGGGTGAGTTGCTGATGCACCACAATACTACCTAATAATTCAATTCAATCCTCTTGCCATCTTCATAAATTTTTAAATATATCAGGATATTACTCTTCGAAGGCATGTAATTAATTAATGAAAACCTTCATTAACCCTGCCACCACTATGGATTTATGTGCAACTGGGTAAAAGTGCTTGAAGACTGCAGAAATAAAATATCTAAGACACCATCCATGTGAAATAACTTCTTTACTTCAATGAGAACTTTAATAACATTGCTCTCTGAGGTCATTGTTACTCAGGTAAGCTGTTATTTCGTATTTTAAAAAAATTAAGCTAGAAAATTAAATTATCTTACCATCCATCCATCCATCATCCAGTCCTGCTTTGCCCCATGAGGAGCATAGGAGCCCGGGGCTAGGCAAGTTGGTCCTGACATTTAAGATGAGAGTGACCAGCCTCACTCATCCCTGAGTGGCATTACATGAGTAATAACCCCAACCATCTCTTGGATATAAACCTTCACCGGCTCAATCCGATTGGAGCGCCGCAATTACCCACTAAACCACCAGGCTCCATACTTTAGTTATATGGTTATCACTCAGCATAGTAAATGGTTTCCTTGTGTACAGGAAACCTTTTGGCTTGTCACTCAGTGTAGAGTCACCCACAGGCAGAAGGAACAGGAAAGAATGAAAGATGGAAAGGTAAAAGAGGGAGCGTAAAGTCACCCGTAGGCAGAAGGACGAGGAAAGAATGAAGCAAAGAAAGACAGAAAAGGTAGGAAGGAAAGAAGGGAGGAGAGGAAAGGGCAGACTCCCGAGAGCAGCACTATATCAAGTGAGTGGATGGTGAGCGCCCCCACCTACCACTAAAATGATCTTACCCACCTGTGATATAATCCTCAGCCATTTATCAATCTGAGGTGTGTATGGGGCATCATGAGGCACTGGCCAGGCCACCGAAGCCTGTAGCAGGTTTTCTTTGCCTAGGTAAAAGGGGGAAGTGCCGTCTAGTTTAGTGAAGTTACGGGATGTTACCAGCTGCAGGTTCAGGGGAGTACCAATATGAGCACTCCTGAAATAAAGACAAAAATAGTAAAAAGTAAAAATTCACGTGAACGCTTCTTCCACCTGGAAATAGCATGAGGCAGGGTATATAAGGACAGAATATACTGTACCAGAAGAATTATGAATAGTATGCCCAGTAGAATGGACCACATAATCATTCGTACATCATTCAATCCCCAGCCACCCTGATGCTTCGTCACATGTCAAATCATCTACACGCTTTTGCTTCTTCATATTCAGCTGCCTAATTCCTTTTCCACTGACTATTAGTTTTAATAATTCAACATACAAAATATATAAATAAACAACATTATACATTAATGGATTACACTTGCGAGTACGAACATAATATTCCTTTTGGCTGGTACCAGGAAATATTTACTGGATTGAGAGAATATTGGACCATGAATTGATTAAACCACGTCTTTACCACATTTCCTTTTTTTTTTTCTTTCTTTTCGAGTCTTTCCCCCTCAACGTCCCTCGTAATTCCCTTACTTGGAGGACACATTTCGTATTTAGTTGTGCCTTAAGTCAGATAATTTCATTCAGCCTGATAAGAAGGAATTATTGAAAACAATATCTGGCTTTTCATCCTCAAAAATTCTTGAATATAATCGTGTGGGGATAGTAAGATAATAACATATGATATATAGTGAAGTGATAATAGTATACAAACTCGAACTGTGGCGATATAGTCCATGGTTTCTTAGTTTAGAAATTTCTGTCACTAAACCACCGAATATTTTTGTGCAAGGGGAAAAAAGTCCATTGTAAACACGTTGTATTTGCTCTCTGTAATGCCTGACAGTTACACTCTGACGTGTAACAGACAGTTTATATAACAGGGTCACTATTCTTTTTTTTTTTTTTTTTTTTTTTTCGGCCTATCAACCATTGGGGCCGAAGCCCCTGGTTATTAAGGCCATATATATACATATATATATATATATATATATATATATATATATATATATATATATATATATATATATATATATATATATACATTTAAACATATATGCATATCTGGTAAATTACCAATATGCTGGGAATCGAACCAGGGACTCTCAGGTGAGAGCCAGGCAGCATACCACTACACCAGATGATTTTTCCTGTGTACAGTACAGGTTTCCCTCTTCATATATACATATATATACAAACATATATATATACATACATACACACACACACACACACACACACACACACACACACACACACACACTTCCATGCATACATACAGACACACTTTCATGCAAACGTACATATCTATCTATCTATCTATCTATCTATCTATAGCCCGACGCCCTAATCCCGCAAAGGGTGGCCGCAGACAAAACGCCTCCAAGTCACTCTGTCACCCACCATTCGACTACCCTCCCCCCAACTCACCCCCCCCCTCCCTCATATACCTCTCAACTCCATCCCTCCACCTCATCCTCGGTCTACCCCTCCCTCTCCCTCCCTCCACCTCACGTACATACACCCTCTTAGTCAGTCTTTCATTCTCCATTCTCTCCACATGTCCAAACCACCTCAGTGTATTTCTCCTAATCTTTTCAACCACATCCATATCTACCCCACAACGTTCCTTCACTTCTTCATTCGTCAACCTGTCCCTCCACGTCACTCCACATGTTCCTCTCAAGTAACTCATTTCCACTGCTCTCACTCTTGACTTGTTCCCCTCTTGCAATGTCCACGCCTCGCTTCCATACGTCAGGGTAGGGATCACAATACCATCATGCAGTGACTTCTTAACTTCCATACTCACCTCCCTATTTCTCATCACTGCTTTCAGTGTACCGACAACCTTTCTTCCCTGCTGTACCCTTTCACGTACTTCATCCCCCAAAGTTCCATCCTTACTCATCACACTACCCAAGTACTTGAATGCACTCACATTCTCCATATCCTCACCATCCAACCTCACTGCACACTCTGTGACTTCATTCCTCTCAAACACCATAATTTTACTTTTGTTTACATTAACTTTCAGCTTCCTCCTCCTATACACTGTCCCAAATTCATTCACCAAACCTTGCAACTCCCATTCATCTTCACTCAACAATACTGTATCATCAGCAAACAGCAACACCGGAAGCTTCCAAATCTCACCCTCATTCATTAGGGCCACCCCCACATCCACTGCCCTACCATGTACTTCCTTTACAACCCCATCCATATATATATTAAACAGCCATGGAGACATTACACACCCCTGTTTCAGTCCCACATTGAGATCAAAGAACTCACTCATAAATAAGATTAAAATTATATATATATATATATATATATATATATATATATATATATATATATATATATATATATATATATATATATATATATATATAATAATTTTAATCTTATTTATTTATTTTTTTTTATTTTTATTTATTTTTTTTTTTATATTTTTTATACCTTATATTATAAAGTAAAACTAATCTAAAGACCCTAAAACTAATCACCTAACAGACAAATCGCTAACCTATACTAAATCCTACAGAGACAAATAGCTAGACCTACACTAATGGTAAAAATATCTCGACTAACAGAACACCATTGACTGCAGATATGTAATGCCTTTCTACATTACATACCTGCACTCATCACCTGGTGACTGTCAGTCGAGGCACAACCTAATATAGGGGACATCAATATATGAAAGGGAACCAGACGAGTCAGGAACATTTCCATATACGTCAGCTGTCGTCCCTAATTAGAATAACTTAAGTAAGATAATATAATGTATTTACATAATTTGTACAGAAAGTGAAGAACCTCGCCCAGCAGACCACCATCGACTGCAAGTGCCCAATACCTTCCTATATTGCACACTTGCACTCATCAGCTGGTGACTGTCAGGCGAGGAACTTGGCTTAATGTAGGGGACATCTATATTAGAAATAGGTCGGTGGGAGGAGGAACTATTTAAAATATGTCAACTGTCAACCCTAAAAAATTATTACAATATATACATATTTACTGTTCATAAAAACCATAACCACGCAGTAAAAAAGTCACATCACTCTGATCAGTCCGGTCTCTCTCAAGTAAGCCATCAATTTATCAGTCATAACAATGTCCCCATCACCCAGGATGGTGGAAAGGGTGAAGGGGACGTCTACTGCGCCGCAGTAATTTATAAGTGAAGCACGTTCTCGAATAAATCGCCGACAGCGCAGGATGATATGACTAATAGATAACACCGCATTACAGATGTCACAGTGCTGTGGGAAGCGTATTTCCATATATGGTTTTATGTGGGTTAAAATGGTGGCATTAAGCCGTAACCTTGCCAACACTTTTTCTTCTAGGCGACTGGGACGGTTGGCAGTGTCCCAGTCGCCTAGGTACGGCTTACAAGTTGGAATATTTAGTCTGGTCCACTGACCTTGCCACAGAAGATTTATTGATTTCTTTCTGAGAGATAGACTCGACCGTAGATCACGAGGAACGTCCCAAGTCTCCTCGAGCTCTACAGCCGACTTTGCAAGTACGTCAGCCTGCTCATTGCCGTAGATACGACAATGACCAGGCACCCAGATCAGCGTGAATGACTTGTTGCATGAATGCAACTTATTAACGATGCGGCCCTGGATCTCATGAGAGTCCGTAGTGCAAGATGCAATTGCCTGAAGGGCTGATTTTGAATCTGAAAATATGACAAATGAGTCATGCCTAGAATTGAGAGCATAGTCTATGGCTTTGTCAATAGCAAAAAGTTCTGAAGTAAACACAGATGTATGAGTCAGCAACCGATACCTGAGAGCACATTCAGTCGACCACACACTTGCACCCACACATTCACTCGACTTGGAGCCGTCAGTGTACAATTGATGGGACCCCAAGTGACGAACAATGATGTTACGAAACAAGTGGTGGACCTCCGCCTCCGGCGCCTTGGCCTTTGGTGCTGGGAGCCATGTAACATCGACTGTAAAGCCGGGTGGCTCCCAAGGCGCTATATTTTTAAGCACCAACTTGTCACAGTCACTGGGGTCCACATCAAGCTCCTGAGTCAGTAAGTGGAGGCGAGCGGCAAGTGGCTGACGCACCCCCCGCAGAAGGTGGTGGTATTGACACAGGGGGGTACAGGCCACATTGCCGATATTATTTTTCCTTAATGTCCTTATACCGTAGGACAAGGCCAGGTGGTCACGGCGAATACGGAGGGGAGGCACATTCGCCTCCACTTCCATACGAGTCACATGGGTACACCGGACGGCTCCAAGACACATTCGCAAACATTTATTCTGTAACACATCCAATCCTTTCAGAGTGGCATCGGATGCCGAGCCATGCACCTGTGCGCCATAGTCTAGCTTCGATCGAATAAGGGACTTATACACCATTAATAAAGATTTTCTGTCGGCACCCCAGGTAGTACCCGCTAGATACTTGAGGACATTTAACGGTTTATCACAACGAGCAAGCAAAGTATTAACGTGAAGTTTAAAATTCATTCTACAATCAAAATGTATTCCTAAAAATTTTACAGAATTTTGAAAAGGTACTGCCTGATTATCCAAAGTTAAGCGCAAATTAGGTACGTTACGATTAGTAAAAACTATAGCGGCACACTTACGTACAGAAAACTTAAATCCCCACTGCAAGGCCCATTGGTGGACGGAGTCAAGGGCTGCTTGAATCCGCCCAGCCGAAAATTGTGCATTACGGGAAGAGTGCCATATTGCACAATCGTCAGCGTAGAGCGAGTATTTAAGATTCCTCGCGATGGGAGCTGATGACAGAATATCATTGATCATAATACTAAATAAAGTAGGACTAAGCACACTTCCCTGTGGCACCCCGTTTTCCTGGATAAATATATCCGATGTTACGTTACGAGGCAATTTGACAGAGAAAGTTCTGTCCCTTAAGAAATTTGAAATAAAAACAGGTAAATTTCCTCTTAAACCATAAGCATAGAGCTTCATTAGTATACCGTGTCGCCAGGTCATGTCATAGGCTTTATGGATATCCAAGAACACCCCTATCATGAATTCTTTATTGGCAAATGCCTCTGCAATACAATGCTCCAAATTCATTAAATGATCTAGTGAACTTCTGTATTTACGGAAGCCACATTGTTGATCATTTAACAAATTCTTCGACTCTAAAACAAAAAGAAGCCTATTGTTAACCATACGTTCCATGACCTTACACAGACAAGAAGTCAACACAATAGGACGAAATGAAGTGGGATTCATAAGACGACCAGCCTCTTTGGGTATCGGTATGACGTGCGCAAAGTGCCATGAGTTTGGGAACGTTCGAGACGCCCAAATCTCATTGTACAATGCTAACATCTTAATCAGGTTGTCCTGATTAAGATTCTGGATCATACCGTACGTGATGGTGTCTGGTCCAGGGCTGGTGTCTTTACAGGATTTAAGGGCAAGGAGCAGTTCATCTAGCGTAAACTCTTGGTTGTACGGGGAGTTTACGTCTTCTGTGGCAAAGTCTAATATCTGTTGCTCAGCCGTGCGTTTATGATGTTGGAAATGCGGGTCATAATTGGCTGAGCTACTTACATGAGAAAAACTCCTGGCGAGGATGTTAGCAACGTCCACGGGCTCATCATAGATGTTATTATTTACTTGCAAGGTGGTGACTGGGAAATATGGGCCTTTATTATTTAATAATCTTATAGTGGACCAGACTTTATGTAATGGTGTTGTACGAGTCACCGTGGACACAAAGGACCGCCAGGAGACACGTTTAGCCCTTCTTATTATTCTCCTTGCCTCGGCCCGTGCCTGTTTGTATGCAATAAAATTTTCCTCAGTGGGCTGACTATAAAAAATCCTGTATCTCCTATTGCGTTTTCTTAATGCTTGTCGGGAATCCGGCGTCCACCAATGTGCTCTATGCTTCGCATGAACTATAGAAGTCTTGGGAATAGCAGCCTCAGCTGCGTGTAATATGGAAGTAGTTATATTTTCGACCTTAACATCTATGGTCTCCCCAGATATATCTAAATTGGCGATCCTTGAGAAGGATCCCCAATCTGCGTTCTTATAGTTAAATTTTGGAGGTGGAGGGTCCAAAATGATTTCGCATGTATAAGAAAGACAGATGGGTAAATGATCACTTCCCAAGGAGTTGTCGTAAGGGTCCCATGAGAGATCTTGATGTATACCAGGGGAGGCCAAAGATAGGTCAATGGCCGAGAAGTTACCAGTACGATCATCTACACGAGTCGCTCTACCATCGTTCAGAAGGCAGAGGTTGGACTGTAGTATTAGGTCGGCTACTTGCTCCCCACGACCATCAATCCTCAAGCCACCCCATTGATAGTGATGGGCGTTAAAATCGCCCAACACTAACTTATTTCCAGGCAGATGTTCAACTAGTGAATTTAAAGCAGCACTATCAATGGGGCCATGTGGAGGACAGTACAGAGAGCAAATAGACAGATACGTGTTATTAAATTTTACTCTGCACGCGACAGCTTCCAGAGTAGAATTTAGAATCACTTCCGTTTGTGGGTGTGATTTGTGTGTGTAAATGGCAACTCCATGACCTTCATATCTTCTATACGAGTGGTAGTGTTTGAACTGTGGAGGATCAGGATGATCCTCCAGGCGCGTCTTCTGTAAACAAACAACGTCTGGCCTGTGTATTGACAGCAAGATTGCTATATCTTGTAACTTATTCCCAATACCTCTACAATTCCACTGTAATAGAGTGAATGCGGCGGTTTAAGATTTCCGTTGGGGGCCAGTGTGCTTCGTCTTTTTTTGTCGCCCGCCAGTAGGCGAGCGACTACAGGGGGACCTATCCCGGTGCTTACTCATGGAAACCTCCATATTCTCATCAATTACAAGGCTCCCAGACTCCACCGAGGAAGAGCTATTCTTTCTCTCCCTCGCTGGACCAGGAGCGGGAAGGACATGAGGACGTGCCGGCTTGGTAAGGGTGGTCAGATTAATCTTATCAGACTTGTCGGGCTTCGATTTTGGCCGCACCGACTGCGAAGGAGCAGCGGCAGCCTGAGAGTAAGAAGTGCCGACAGGGATGTCTGTAAGAGAGTTGGAACGTACAGGGGGTCTAGACTTAGAGGTAGGGCATGTGGCATGTGGAGCGAAAGTAAGGTCAGTCTGTGTCTCCACGTTGCACATCACGGGACGGGACACAACCGCCGATTCATAGGAGACATTAGGCTTGGGAGTTGCATGCAACTCCTTCACCTTCTTCCTTGCATCGTAAAAGGATATGCCCTGTGTTGCCTTCACTGTGCAGACCTCTTTCTCCTCCTTCCACTTGGGACAAACCCTCGAGGAAGTGGAGTGAGCATCCTTGCAGTGAAAGCAGCATTCAGTCTCGGACATACAGGTGTCAGCAGAGTGACCTACAGTCGCGCACTTGCCACACACAATGTTGGAAGCCCGACAAGCCTTTTCGTGGTGTCCATAGAGTTGACACTTTGCACAACGAAGGGGGTTCGGGATGTATGGTCTGACATTTACTATTTCATATCCAACTTTCACATTGGTTGGGAGAGATACCTTTCCAAAAGTCAAAACAACAGTTGCGGTCTTCGTCCTTATGCCTTCTGAAAATCTTGTGATGAATCTGGCCTCTATTACATCTTGCTGAGAAAGTTCCTGTACGATTTCATCCTCCTTCATAAGCACAAGATCCCTGCAGGTGATAACACCCTTGCAGGAATTCATGGCGTGCGGGATCGTTGTTTGGACATCGTGATAGTGGAACTTCCTCAGTTTCAGCAAATCCCTGACCTGGGCAGAATTCATGGTTTTAACGAGGTCTCCACTCGCAAGTTTTTTTAACTTGTTCCACTTCACCTGCACACCCATCAATCACCTTCTTGATGATGAAGGGATTGAGGCTGGACAGGGGAGTGGAACCAACCGCATGAATCTGTACAAACTCAGCGTTTTTTACATTGATGTCAAGGCGGGTACGTGTCTGGGGCCGTTCAGTCTGGGGGCAGTCCGTCCGTGCAGCAGTCGGGGGTTACCTCCCCCCCTGAAGGGGGGGGAAGCAGTTGTGGCGTCCGCCATAGTTACCACTTCCCCCGTGAGGGGGAAGTGGGAAGAAAGAGAAAAACAACCAAGGGAGAAATTGCCCGGGGGAAAAAACACCTAGTCTGAGATTACCCTCTCAAACCACTCTCGGGAGGACGCGCTTGTGTGTCACTCACACCCCAGAGCGATCAGTGGGGGGTACACTCCAGAGGTGAGTAAGCAAAGGCAATCTCAGTAATTAGATATAGACACCTACTATATTAACTAAGGCCAGGGAGGAAAATGAGGTCTAGCTAACCTAACTTTATTGAAAAACGCCCTAGTGGCGGACAAAACAAAGCTAACGCCAGTGAGGCAACCCTGCAGCTAGAGGAGAGCCAGAGAAACACGTCTGAACACTCCGCGACCATGCATAAAAGTCCGTCACTATTCAAATATAACAGGGTCAAATATAACAGGGACACTGCATTCTCGTCGGTTAAGGGAGCTCCTTAACACCTTTTTCTAATTGATTTATTATGCTTGTTCCAACTTACTGTCATACTCTGTCTAATATAAATCCTTTAAACCTCGCCTTTCTCTGCATAAGGAACGTACAAAAGGGTATTAACAAGCCAGACTCAAAACTAAATCACTATGGAAGAGGTGCCAGGGAGTCCTCCTTACCACATGAGAATGCGGGCCAGTGACTAAAAGAGGTGCATTGCTTTGCGGGAAACACACTAATCTTAAAACAAGTACTTTTTCGCATTTCCTAAAAATCATAGCACTGTGTTTACCTGCATTTTTTAATCTGTCGGAACAGTTTGTCTCGGAACAGTATGATAAAGTTTATTGAGTTTCTAGCCATAGGGAAAAATGTATTTATAATATGAAAAAATACAAAAGTGGTGAAAAAAACAACTTTATTAGTTTTCCTCACTTATATGATTATAAATTTACGTTCCTCTGGTTTTATATGTTCTCGAACTATTGCCAAGACTCTTTGTGAGGTCATGAATATAGGAGACTTTATCACTACACAGAAAAATGTCTTTTCTCCTCCAGATAATAAGCAATTGCTTTAAGTAATTACATCACATGTAAGTTACTCCTATACATGTTCGAGAACAAAAACAATCATTAATAGCACTAGCGAGACCAGTACGTTCTACTGTTACCTTCAAATCGGTAACATTTGACTTTAAAAGCTTACTATATCCAAGTAGTATCATTCAGGTCTCGAAAGATTTTTCATTCAGGTAAGGACAGATCGGACATCCATTTACCCCTTCAGGACAAGATATCTCCTTAAAGCCGAACACTGTCGTCTGGGCGATGCATTAATAAATGAGGCTTAAGAAACGGAACCTGTGGGATAGTTATCGTTACCTATCGGTGACTGAGCTGGTAGAAAGGTGTTCTAGTATTCCCACGGATGCGGATTCAAATCGCTGCTGGGGAGGAGAACTGTTTATGGTTCTGAATTTTGTTAAAAGCTGACTTTACTGATCTCTCTTAGGACCTGCTGACATGTAAAAATAGCCTCGCTGATACCAATACAGCAGTCCTGTATCAGGAAGTCTTAGCATGTTTTCAGTTTGGACGGCGGATGTTAGCGCCAAAGTGGTGACATGTGGAGGTGGTTGGTACAGTGCATAGGGAGAATGCTGGGCCTTAGGGAACGGTATCTGATGATTACACGTAGAGCCGGACACATAAGAAACACTGCATTAACTTGTCATACTTTAATTAGTAACGTAAGACGATGTACAATATACGGTACGAAAGTAGAACATCCCAAAATACCTGAAAATGCCAATAATTTTTTTTCTTTTTCTTCTCCATTTTTCATATACTATACTGTACAATAGTTATTTTTCTACTGGAAATGTATGTGTCAGATTTTTTTAATACGTAAAATTGTCAGATTTATACATTCTAGCAATCCAATAACAGTTTAAGGATTTGAATTTCATAAAATCAGACTTTACTGTTCTACCAGAAGACCCGCCGACATGTCGTAAAAATACCCCCGCTAATACCAATACACCAGTCCTGTATGAGACAGCCCTTGCATGTATTCAGTATGGAAGGTGGGTGTTAGCACCGAAGTGGTGACATGTAGAGGTGTGCGGTACATAGGAGGACTACTGGGCCTTGAAAGCAGGCTCTGAAGCCTATGCCCAGAGTCGGTCACATAAAAAAAAAAAAAAATCTCATCTTTGAGTCAGTGTATCTCCGAAATACATATAAATTATTCAATGAGTTATACCGATATCAATGTAAGTTAAACTCACTTCATCTTCAGAGCTGCGTTGAGTCCTTCCATAAGATCTACTCCCTCGACCATCAAGTTCCCAACTTCTCTATAGGCACTTGATTCAGAGTTTAACAAAAAACTCTTAACTGAAGCACGAGCTGATGGCACTGTCACTCTGAAAAATGTACGAGTAAAAGTTATTTATCTAGTATTACATCTGAGGCACCTAGAATAATGCAGCACTAAAACTTAACGCTAAGATGCAAATAGTATTAGTTTTGTTTGCTCTGACTTGGCCTAATATTGTAATCTTTGCATCTCAAGTGCTATTTGTAACAATAAATTAAAACCAACATGTGATGCTAGTCACGATGAAGTGCTATGGAAAGAAGGTGTGACTTAGTAATGTCTCTTTCTGCCACTGAGTTGGGCGAAATAAATAAGAAATAGACAAAAATCGGGGTCAAGTTAAAATGAAAGAAATACATTGTTTTCTGCTGGCATTTCTCAATACCGCCTAACTACTGCACACTCCTTGCATTTATCATATTGTAGTATGCGGAATAATAATGATAAAAATACACAGCTGTCGAGTATTTGGTAAGCTATGAACAAGATTATTTCCAGAAGACTAAAGGATGTGCTGATCCGGTCTATGTCTTAACACAGACAGTGGAGAGAGCATAAGTGAAGGACTGTATGGCAGTGATGTCTCTGAAGAATAATGCATGTGGGAGTGAATAATGTTACGAAAGCGGTTAGTAAAAAAAAAAAAAAAAAAAAAAAAAGTTGGAGATATATATTGAAGGATGGAATGTTTCAAGTATGGTTTATGTGGGTGATGTATTAAGTGGTAGTTGACAACACCATTTGTAGATTTCTTCAGTGTTGTCCTGTTTATGAAGTCAGATCCGAAAGTAATGTTTCGTTGGATATGAATAAAACACTACAGGTAGTTGCACGGAGAATAGTAACTCACAGTGTGATGTGTTGGTTAACTGGAAAAAAAAATGATCTCATGAGAGACTTTAAGAACTTGGATGCAGTGACATATGAGAGAGAAATATGAAAAGGACCCATCATTAACTCAAATTTCAGTTTCATTCATTATCTTTGCGCCCAAACTTATGACCGTCGCTATCTCACCTGTCAACTGCTTTGACCAACTCTTCAATTGTCTCGGGTCTGGGAGGCAGCTTGGGGAGGGTGAGGGAGGCGATGAGGCTGCTGCGATATGCTGTGCCCACAACCACACCGAAAAACAACCAAGTGCCGACCAGGATGTGGTTGGACTGGCTGGTTGAGAGGCGGCCGTACAGTCCTTGACCCAACAGAGCCCCCACAGACTCCAGTACCACCGACCCAGTACTCAGCACACCATGCCGCGTTTGCCACACTTTTCTCCTCGTGATCTGTAAAGCATTCATAGACACATTTACATATGTACACTGATATGAATGAGTAGCTGTTTCATTGTTGTGTCGTAGGGACGAGAAGTGATGTTTCCTCGGTGGAATGATTTAGACAATACCAGTCACGAAAAAAAGTGCACCTCCGCGCATCAGATAGCCTACCATCTTATGGTCATTCATATCATTTTTTTACCCCCCAGAGCTGTTTGATATGTCCACATTCCTAAGGTAATTTTTACTTTTTCTGCGTTTCCTAATGTAATTTTTGGACTACACACTGCATGCTCTGACAAAGTCACACACCACAATAGTCTCATATTGCTTGCAGTGAAGGTATAATGTATTATTCATTTTATTTTTAAGTTCATTTCATTAGGAATGGTTAATGTTCTTAGTACCCTGAAAAAGGCAGACCGGATTAGAACCGTATGAAAGCAGAGTTAGTTAACAATGCCAAGCTGTGGTTTCAAGAAACCAGCAAGATTGAAGTACCCTACTACTTACATGACAGTGGCGTTTGTAGAAGTGGGTGGGCATGAGAGGTAACAATCCCAACCCTCTCTCTACTTTTCAGTACCATGAATATATGTTTTAGCAAAATGTTTAGGGAAATGTTGTATAAAAACAGTGATAGATATTCTCTCATTTCTAATTGCATGAATGTGACATCATCCATGGACAGTCGTTGTATTTATAGCTGCAAAATGAAACCAATTTTTACCATTATATTTCGTTATCTCTCACTCCAATTTTCAACTGTGAATCTCCTGTTAAACACTCACTTGAACCTATCGTCTGGCTTTAACTGGAAAAAATATTAATGTTTACTGAGCAAGAGGGGATTAATAGTACCAGAATAGACTTGTGCCCACTGACTCACTCAACTGTATTAATATCATATACTGCTGGCTCATGTTATATACAAGAGACCAACAAGAGGCCGTGAAAATGTGACAGATAAATGTATCATTGTCCTCGGTGAGTTTAAAGCAACAGAGAACAATAGCAACAGACAGATATGGTACCATATGGGACTTTTGTAAAGTGAAGAACCACACTGTGCTTCGCTAAAGAGCATTTGAGTAATAATCCTTACGAAGCTAAACAGAAGTACCCACCTTGGGAAAATATTCCTACTTGTGTGATGAACAACAGAAGACAGCCATGGGCTGTCTTCCACGTCTAAATTTACAGTGATACTGATGATAATATAATAATAATAATAATATTAATAATAATAATAATATAAGAATAAAAATAAGAATAAGAATAAGAATAACACCTAGAGGCCCTCTCAAGGGGGGAGTCAAACCAGCCGCAAGCCGATACATACCTGTTTCTGCTCGGAATATGACTTTGACCTTGACCTATTTCCACCAATTTCGAACTCGTACGAGATTTTCATTCGTACTTCACACCGGTAAAACTTTGTGATGATATCTTGAGCGGTTGCAAAGTTATCGTGGCAACAGACACACAGACTTTGACCAACTTTCACCAATTTCGAACGCGTTATCGCTTTTTTCCCTACTACACACCAGTGAAATATTGTGATGATATTTTGAGCGGTTGCAACGTTATCGTGGTAACAGTTGTACAGACTTTGAGCTACTTTCACCAATTTCGAAATCATGATCGCTTTTTTTCCCTACTACACACCTGAAAAACTTGGTGATAATATCTTGAGCTTTGCGAAGTTATCATGCTAACACACACACACACACACACACACACACACACACACACACACACACACACACACACACACACACACACACACACACACACACACACACACACACACACACACACACAAACACACCAAATAATAACTAGAGGCCCCCCAGGGGAGGAATCACACCAGCAGCGAGCCGATACATATCTAATGCGGCTCAGAATATGACCTTGACCTTGACCTTGACCTACTTTCACTAATTTCGAACACGTAGGAGATTTTCATCCCTAATACACACCTGTAAAACTTTGTGACGATATCTTGCCGGTTGTGAAATTATCATCCTAACAGACACACAGGGACACAGACAAACTGAAAACAATACTCATAGGAGATTTTCATCCCTACTAGACATCTGAAAAATTTGTTTCATTATATCTTCAGCGGTTGCAATGTTATCGTGGTAACAGACAGACAGACCTTGACCTACTTTCACCAATTTCGAACGCGTAATCGACTTTCTCCCCTACTACGCTTCTCCAATAATTTGTGATAATATCTTGAGTGGTTGTGAAATTATCGTACTAACACACAAACACACACACACAAACTAAAAAGAGTACCAACTTCGTTATCGCGGCTGGTAATGAAGTAAATGAATAAATAATGAACCGTGTCTGCTGCCTGTTATTATTAATACTTGTTGCACCCGTGCCTGACCACTTGCATGTTTACCTTGACGAGTGTGAAGCAGACAGTCAGCGTACAAGCCAAAATACCGATCCACACTTGGCCACTCAAAGGGTGGTAGAAGCTCAGCCAATTGGGTGTTATGGTCGGCGTGGCCATGAAGAATTTAGCAACAGAGTGTTCAAAGCAGAAAGTAAAATCCCATCTGGAATCATTGTTAGAATTAATGAGGCTACGCGTGTAGATATTATAGTCATCTATTTCATCCAGCTGTTGGAAAGAATTTGTTTTCCAGTAATAATAATGATAATAATAATAATAATAATAATAATAATAATAATAATATATATTAATAATAATAATAATGATAATAATAATAATAATAATAATAATAATAATAATAATAATTTCTACTACTACTACTACAACTACAACTACTACTACTACTATTATTATTATTATTATTATTTTTATTATTATTATTATTATTATTATTATTATGACATTTCAGCTGAAAGTGAAGTCCTATCTGGAAACATTATCAGAATATTAAAGATTCTTTACATTTAGAGCTTCATCATATTCCCATAACTCCATGGATCCCTCCAGAGCATTTCTTCTCCCACTGAACATAAGTAGACTAAATGAGGCTGTATAATTTACAACTTCAAGATCTTCCCATCTATTTATACTCCCCAGACCTGGTTCCTACGTTGGGAAGACGAAGATAATCAAGAATTATGAACAGATAATATATTTATATCGTAGATGACTATACAGTCTTTCTTGGAAGCGCTGCCAGACTATAACACGCTGCTATTGATAAATTGTTTTTACTCTGTTATAAAGAGATCACTTTTAGCAATAGTGTTAACTGAGCCCGTTTCTAACCCCTTCACTATGGGATGGACTTTCTTAGGCTTACTAATGTTGCCTAGTAACATAAGTAAACCTAGAGAAGTGTCATTATTTTGAACAAGCAAAAGGAGGTAATATATATGGAATGCAGTTCCACATTTGTTGACAGTCAGTAGAAGAATGCTCTTGACATACGTGGACTGACAGTTTCATTATGTAGTTACATCATTTTAACAAGAAAAAAAAAAACGCCTTAATCTCTTTATGAAGGCATACGTTGTTGGACCTGTCTTGTATGACATACGTTGAGTGTAACCAACTCCTTTTTTGAAAAATCAAAACACATGGTTGTAATCAATTTTTATTGGGTTTCTGGCCATGAAAAGAAAGAACAACTCTTCTACTTTCCTGTGATATACTTACTTTAGTAATTATTGAAAAATAAAAATGTTTTATGGGTGACTAAAGGAACCTAACCAAAATTGCCTTTTTTTTTTGACGTTACTGACATATGAGGATTTAAGATCTGAGATTATATATGCTGCTTCTCAGGTCCCGTGGCCGTATCCTGTAAGTGGCTCACACTTCTGGCTCATGAGGGTCACTGTGGGAAGACACCCTGAAAAGGGCTAAAAAAAAAAAAAAAAAAAAAAAAAGGGAAATTTTCACTATACAAATTTTTTATGACGTTATGGTTCCCTGTATATACACCCTAATTACTTTGTAAATTTCGTTTGACACTAAACTATGATTTTAAGACCCAAATGATGAGGACTGATACTTTATATGACGATAATATGACGATAATATAAGACACAATGTTTAATTTTCTTTTACTGACCTACATCCCCTCACAAACGGTACACAGGGTTTAGCTGTGGCTGAGACACACTAAGAGGTCACACTTGATGCACTGGTGTTCACAAGAGTCTCTAGTTCTATGTCTGACAGCAGTGTCTTTCCTTTTCCTTTTCCTTTGTCCTTTGCCTTCGATATATTCTTTATATTCACTTTAGTCTTCACTTTAGTCTTTTGTTCCACTTTTATCTTAGTCTTTATATAATATTACTTATAATCAGCCAAAAAACTAAAAAAAAAAATAGGAAAAACCCAATAAAATAATATAGTACATAAAGTATAATATAAAGTGTAATATATGTAGTATATATATAGTATTTCTATAATATATAATGTAAATAATATATATAATATATAATAACATAAGATACATAACAAAAAAACAGTCATACACATATATTTCCAAAAAAATAATGGCACACTCCTATAGTAGTTTTACTTGTAGAGCATACGCTAAGTCCTAAAATCGTGTGTCGTGCACAGCATACGATAGGTCTGATGGACTAAAAACGCAAATAAATCCCACAATGGGAAAACAAGAGGGAGCACACTTACTTCACACAATAGGCCTAGGCAAACACTTCACATACCTGGACGGCCTGGCCAGCATCTTCAAAGGAAGACAAGGTACCACATGTTTTACAAAAACAAAATCCCAAAGTGGTGAAGAAATGCCTTTAAGGGTTAAAAAGACATCAGGCAATTTCAAATTAGATACGGTTGCTCTATCTTTTGACAATGTATAGCTTTTATTTGCTGAATGAAACTACCTGCAATGAAACCGGATGATTGACAATAACAGTGAATATCTTAGTACAGAAGTTAACCTTAGTTTAGAATCTCACCTCTCAAGTCGTTTTGGAAGAACACCACGTATCACTGTTGCCATGAACGAGTTACGAATCTCCACCTGATCTGTCATCTACAAGTAAATGTAACATTATAATAAATAAATGAAAGAACTAATTTATTTTTTTTTTCTCATGTATCATTGTTACCATAAACCCCTTCAGAAAGACGTTTGGAAGAAGTTATGATGTAGCATTCCTTAAATCATACCTGAAAGATGCCCTCCCCAATTTGAAATAAATTATTTTAATGCAAAATAAAGTACGAGACAAAGACTCGACGTATAATTATGTGCAGTTCTTCATGGGAAGAACTAACAAAATAATCGCCATGTTCAGTTCGAGATATTGGGACAGTGAACACACTGAGTTTTTATGCCTGGATGTCAAAGGCTGAGGAAAAGACATAATGATGGCGACAGTTCCTTAGCTGATCAGTTGTATCATGAAGGACAGAATACAAGGAAACTCTGACAGGAAATTGGAATGTGTCGGAGAGTAAAGAGAACTCTGAGCTTACTGCTTGGCGGATGGTATACGGCTTCCGTAAACGAGGAAGGACGAAAATATTCAGTTCACAAGAGTAATGATCTTTGAAATATCAGTAATATAAGGAATGAGATACGCTGCAGTGAAGTGCGAGAAGTAGGAAGTCACAAAAAAGAGGGGAGATGGCGAGAAGTTATTCCTTTACCTTCACCGTGTTTAAAATAGCACACACACACAGACACACACACACACACACACACACACATACACACACACACACACACACACACACATACACACACGGAGAGAAAGAGAGAGAGAGAGAGAGGGGGGGGAGCAGAAAACTGCATACAGGGTCTAAAAAATTCCCCTGGTCAAAGCCAAAAAATGAACAGGGATAAAGAGACAGCTAAGGCAATTATCCGATAATTTTCACATTTTCCCAGGTAGGGATTAATTAGTCAACATGATACATGAACCTGCTTTCTGTACCAAACTGTGTGAAAAGAAATATAATGACATCCCATAAATAACAGGCCACGTAGTAAAAAAGATATAGTCAAAAGAAACGTATCGGTGCATATCATATAAATAAAACGCCATGTCATTCTCTTAAACTTTGGTGTACAATGGTTGAAATTATCTATATATATACTGAAGGATCATAAAAGACACCAAATATGACAGATATCCCTGGGGTTTATGGCGCAGTTTTAGAGGGCACTGACAAGACAGTTCCTTTGTAATTGAGGTCGATCAACACTGTGGGCGATGATGAGGTAAAAGCGCTATTTCAGTAAGATTATTTGATTCATCAACAATGATATTGTAGAACACTGACATACTGGAGCTGAATGGAGTTTGAATAACACCTTAAAAGCGGTAAAACGTTTTTGAAACAAGGTTTCTGACTGTAACAGCCATTAAAATGTGACCAAATCCTAGCCCATGCAGTGGATACTTTCTGAAAATGATTCTTGTGAAAAATAAAGTAGTTTTCAAGGATTGCATTCTAAATAATTATCAGCACATCACAAGAAATTCAGTGGACTACTAGATTTTGTAACACGATGCGGATACCATATTCGGATATAATTTTGAAAGTAATTACTGTACTTCACTTACACAAACATAATAAAATCAACAAAACCTTGAACAAATACAGGTATTTAATTCTCACCTCGGTCCAGCTGCGTGATGGAAGAACACGGAATGTAAAATTCAGGGTCTGGCTAATCGCAACCAGTTGTTTGTAATCAACGCCTGAATACCTGGTAGTGTTCCCCTCCATGGACTCTAGCCAGTAGGGTTCATATGTGAAAGCCGTCACGTTGATCATCGCGCCATGGAAACTGAAAAAAAAAAAAATGTAACTTTCTAAATGTAAGGGAACAGCAGTACAATATTTAGGGTGGAAGTGGTTTTTTATTCATTTTATGATAATCCTACAGGAATAAAGGCAGTTGCATATAATTCAATTGAAATAAAGGAACTGCATGTTGTTAATTAGTTGATTAGCCTTTTTTTTTTTATTAACCCGCCCCGTGCCATTGCCGTTTTAAAACAGCATCATGCAACTGCGCGCTCAGTGCCAGTGCCATTTTGAATCGTCATTTTTTTTCCAAAAATCATGGAGAGCGCAATTTTCAAACTAGGCACGCAAAAATTGGTGAGGATGCATGTCAACTCTTCCACCACTTAGCCTCAGGCACTCAGGCCTATACACCCACACGATGAGTTATAGTCCTCGCTCTGCCTCGTTCTGCTTGTACCACTCATACTATACAGTCATGTCTCGCCACAGTCTCTTTGATGAGGAGATTCAGGAGCTCCCAAAGGTATCCTACATTGGTGAAAGCGACGTTGATGACGACGTGCAAGATAAGGATTCTGTGCAACTGGAAGATGAAAGTATTAGTGAGGAGGAAATAACTAAACCAAGGAAATCCAAGCATGTGGGGTATGCTAGTACCCGAGGGATGAGGCTATCAGCATGTCATTGCCTAGCCTTACGTGACGAGGAGGAGGATTCAGAGGGGAAGGTGAGGCTTCTAGTATTCCTGGATGACTGGGGAAGCCGAGGATTTCCCCACGTGGGGTTGGAATTGTTAGGAGGAAGAGAGGGAGATATGGGAATATTCCACTGGTGGGGACGCGGATGAGTCATCTCGCCCATGCTATCCCTTGCACGCACGTGACCCAGCCCGCCCTAGCACCTCAGGACAAAGTGTTCCCCCATTCCCTGCACCCAGCACATTCACAGTTAAGTGTTCCCCAATTCCCCACACCCAGCACATCTCGTGAAAGTGTTCATCCTTTTCCTACATTTCCCAGCACATCGAGGGAAAGTGTTCCCCTATCCCCTACACTTCCCAGCACCTCCAGTGAGACTTTTCCCTCTTTCCCCACACTTCTCCACGGTTCCCCACGGCCCTTGGATGAGGGAGCTGATGATGGTGATGAGGAGGAACTGACGTGGGAGTGAGAGGATGGGAGTGACTTTGTTCTAGAAATACACCCATTCACATACGAGCATGTTGCTCGGTGTACTGTACATGAACTAACCCCAACTTCAAGTAGGCTGGATTTCTTCAGAAATTTCTTTACTGTGGATTTTGTATTGAGAATTGTTGCCCTAACTAACGCCTTTGCTGCCTTTGAGCGTGCAGGGGCAACACAAACGCCACATAGCCGGTTGCTTGAGGTGGAAATGAGCCTAAACGAGATGTATGTGTTCCTAGGCCTGGTACTTTTGATGGGGATTTTGAAAAAGAACCAGCTCCCCTCCTACTGGACCGTAGATCCACTAATGGAAACACCTGTCTTTGAGAAAGTAATGGGGAGGAATCGGTTCCAATACACCCTGAGTTGACTGCATTTCTTTGACCAACTTGACCTTGCAAACGCAAACAACACGGACAGGATGAGGAGGATACGTGTGGTTTTCGATCACCTACGTGAGAAATTTCGTACCTCTTTTTCTCCGTACAGAGATCTCGTCATAGACGAGAGTCTTGTGCAATGAAGAGGTAATATTGCCTTCAGGCAATGTATCCCCAGCAAAAGGCACAGGTTTGGTTTCAATATCTTCGTGATGTGCGACTGTAAGACTGGATATGTGCAGGACATAGTTCTGTACACAGGTGTTCAGACGGACATCGTCGAAGATCGAATCTTGGGACTGTCTGGGGCTGAGGTGAAGAAGATGATCGATGAGTACCTTCATCGTGGGCACGTCCTGTACCTGGACAACTGGTACACAAGCTCTTCTGGCCAGGTACCTTCAACTTCAGGAGACAGGTCTGTGTGGCACTGTGAAAAAGAGCCGCAAGCACATGGTGAAGGTGGGAAGGAAGCTGCAAAGGAACGAAGTTGTATTTTGCAAGGCCAATAACATCCTTGCAACAGCCTGGCATCACAACAGAGAAGTCTTCCTCCTCTCGTCTGTACACAAGCCACTCGTACACCGCACCGACAGCATCAACTACAGGACAGAAGGGCGGCGCCACATTTGGAAACCAGAACCTGTCCTAGCCTACAATGTGAATATGCAACAGGTAGATCAGTTGGACGCAATGATTTCCAGCATGGATTGTGCCAGGCCTACGATGAGGTGGTACAAGAAACTATTCTTCCACCTCCTCAACATCACAGTCCTAAATGTTGAACTGCTCCACGCTCAGGTAACCGGTGTAAAGAAGACCTTTAAGGGCTATATTTGTGAACTGGTGGGGGAAATACTGGAGGAATACTCAGAGGAAAGGACTGCCGCTCGTCACCGCCACACCGCTGCAACACCTATCCGCCTCACCGGTCGCCACTTCCCCACGATCATTCCTCCCACTGAGACTCGTCAGAATCTGCAGCAATGTCCTGTGTGCGCAGATAGCACCGCAAGGCTGTGCACTCAGCGGAAGGACTCTAGGTATATGTGTGCACAATGCAACCTTGGTTTGTGTATCTATCCTTGCTTTGAGAAGTACTACATTCTTCAAAATTATTGAGTAAAACAGTGAAAGACCCATGTAAATATTTTCTCATAAGTGTAAGGAGTGTATGTAGTGAAGTAATGTTGTTATCGTAAGTGTAAGACGATGAATTCACAGTGAGACACTCAGAAATACTCTTACAGTGTCTGTGTATACTGAAGGCATGTTGTCAATAATTTACCCTAAGTGTAAGTGCAGTACATAGTGAAGTAAAGTTGTTTTTAAGTTACCGTAAATGTAAGACGAAGGATGCACAGTGAAAGAGATACTTGACAGGTGACGGGTGTTGCAGTACTAAGTGATTTATATGGGAAAAAAAGATGTTTCCTGAATGAAATCAAGTGAAAAAAAAATTATGCGTATGAAGTGAACTGAAAAGTGTAAAAAAACATTCCTAGACCTTCCCAGAGTAACACTGGCCAGAATACCTGAGTTTACCTTCATAGAAAACGAGGTTTTCTCTCATCTTCGCTGCAGTTCTTCTGGGAAACCACACCTGAGGGGCGGACCAGGGACTTCCAGAAAACGCACTTTTAGCTTCCTGTGAGTCTTTTAATGGTCATATTCTTTTTTTTTCACATCGAAATCTATCAATTTAGCTTTCAAAAAAATCGAAAATTGGCCGGCACTGGCGTGCCATTTTATGTCTGGGATGTCCGGCACTCGGCGGGTTAAAAATTGTGTGTAGGCTTGATATTCTCTTGGATTACATTTTCTATAACAAGTAGACTACAAGTTACAGGTTATACCTCTTTTACACTAACCTGACCTAGATTTTTAACCTTTTGCAGCATATTTCATATAGCCCAGTGCCAGAAAAACAGCGCTATAGTTCTATATCATTTCCATATTACTTCCTCATGACTAGCACCATACTCCTTTAATCTCTTGTATTAATATCTTGTTACACCTTTGCATTCAAGATAGAGAGATGACAGTTTTAGGCCAAGTTAGAATAAAGCGAGTATAGGCCAGTCTATACTAGTCAGTAATTTGAATACATTACATAACCCTTCATTAGTCAGGTGGGGTGTTTTGGCACCCCAATTTTTTTAAAAAAGCTCATATTTCCTAGCCGGTAATTCGAATATTTCTATCTGTTCCAGTACTCTCCTGATTCAGTGAGGGGAGGAAGCATGCGGATGGTTTAGTCCTGCTTCTGCTGTAGTGAAAGGGACACTCCCCCCCTCCCGGGGTGTCCAGTCACCCCATCAGTCTAACCATTTAGATCATATTGTGAAATAGACTGTATTTATATCTTATTTTTGCATATTGTTTATCATTATACTGGTTTAAAAATCAAAAAATGTATATTCCCGTGCATGTTTACCTGACAAATGAGATGAGTCCATTTGTAATTTTTTTTACTGATATTATAATTTATTTTATATTATTATAATAAACACCACCTACAAGGCATTCAATCTTTTCATTAGTGATTGCAGAGGTATGCTGAAGCGGCAGTATAGATGTATTTTACATGTTAGCAACAATACATGTAGTTTTGTACAGGGGTGTTGTAACACCCCACCGGACTAACCACGTTTGAATACCCCACAGGACTAACAAAGGGTTCAATTACTCAAGTTTGTTAATGTCCAGTAATTTCGACAGACTACATAAGATACTCTAGTTCTGAAATGTCCAGTAATCTGTAAACATTACTTGGTGTATTTCTCCGGGAAAGGGCTGAGAGATGTGAGATAGCGTAGACCTGTGGTGGGGGTCCAGGAGGCCACTTGCTCCACCCGGGCACCGTCAGGGCTGTACGGCAGGTGAACCAACACGCTGTACCTTCCCACAATATGTTTATAGTTTTCAGATAAAACGAATTATCTTTATTCCTTCAACACTACAGGGTTGTAATTTAAATTTTTTTTTAGCTAATGCATTTACTGTTTGATGTAGTCCTTAGAACTCTTGTAGTGAAATTTATATCCAACAGAGGCTATATTTTAACTTTTTCACCAAGGAAAGCCATAACTAGCTCCTCAGTCTGAAAAGTGTCACCTGAGTGAAATTTTCTGGCTGTAACAAGAATGAAAGAAAATAAAATGTATGATGTTAATTCCAATTATTGTCTATGCATCACATAGGGCCAGCCTCTCGATGTCTTGGATATTTTCTGGTAATGATTTTCTTGCCACCTATGGTAGACTTGTGAGCCCCAGGTTGTACGTACTCTCCTCTGTTTTCCTCTCGCGAAACGAAGTCGTAGCCAGGGTTTCTCACGGGTAGGAGTCCAGTTACTCTAGTCTGTTCACTTTAACTTGGCCTAAAATTACCTCCTTTCCATCTTGTATGCTAAGCTGTAACTAGATACCAACACTATAAAATATTGCTGTCATGAAGAAGTGTCATAGAATGGGTGTATGCTCACAGAATTGTTGTTCTGCCACTGAGCTGTGTGAAATACGATGCAAAAGGAAAAAAATATCTGGGCCTAGTTAAAATTAATAAAATATAGTGCAAATACAAACCGCACAAGTAATATTATCAATGAGCGTTGTTCCTTGTTCAATCTGACAGACGTTTGAACTACCAACTCAACACTAGACAGTGGGCTTTTATTCAGTGTTGATCTCTGGCTACGATTTCTTTGTACTCGTGGGGAAAACTAGAGGGTTGGCAGTTGCTATCACCAAAAGTGTACGTGTATATTAGCCACTTAAATATTAGTGTCATTTTTTTTTGGGGGGGGGGGCAAGGGGGGATTCATACACGCCAGATGAATTTATTCGGCTTTGGAGGTTTTTATTTCCTATACGGGTGAAATATAACCCTACCAAACAAACCTTTCACGATGAAAACACCTTCCAAAGTTCAGTTAAGCTGTTTGGTTTTATTCTGTTAAAATTTATGAGATGGCATGGTTTTGATGGTGTTAACATCTCGTCTACGATCACATATAAGTCGTTGTTGAAGCTATTTGAAAGACAAACAAGAACATGTGGTGTCCCAAGCAAAATCAGTAAAGAAAGTGGATATACCTACTCTCTTAAGGCAACGGGGACACTACGCAAATGGCAAAGAAAAAGAAAAGAATAAAAAAAGAAGTATATGGACTCCAGATAAATATAGAGATATCCGCATGTCGATGGCCGAAATTTACAGTCAGGGAAAGTTCCGCATTATCCATCTCCCGAAGCACTGGTATGAGACGGGTGAATGTGAAGCAGCAGCCAGACCTCGTATGTCTGGTAGGCTAAATGTGAGTGTGAAGGACGGGGAGGCAGGGAATGGGGGCAGAGGAGGGTTTGGCTAGAGGTTGGGAATTACGTGTAAGTCTGCAGTGTATGGCTTGGATGCTGTGTTTGAATTAACTTAGTATGGATAGATGATCATGACAATATGATGCTAGCATATTATGAAAAAAATTACACAGATATATGTAGAGTTCGTGTTGTCAGGAGAGTTATGGAAGCTTGCTGGGTTTGGACAGAAGTTTGAATGCTTTCATTCCCTCTCGACGTTAACATGAGACGTTTCCCCGGAGACATTTGTAACTATATACCATATATTTATATTTTGTTTTGACTCGAAAACAAAGCCCCTATATATATATATATATATATATATATATATATATATATATATATATATATATATATATATATATATATATATATATATATATATATATATATATATATATATTAAATAACAGAACAGAGGAAGGAAAAACAAATGAACAAAAAAAAAAATCCATTCACCAGATTACTGGTGTCCTCTGTTCATAAAATATCTGTAACAGTTAGACTTGAACAGCTGTAGGTTGAAGTTTGGAGGGAAACAACTCTGGGGTTGCGAGTTCCAGAGAGATGCAGTTCGAGGAATGAAAGAATTCTGATAGGCAGAAGTTCTACAGAATGGCTGAGTGACATTCCAATCATGAGCGCTACCAGATGCCCGTGTAGCACGAGGGAAGGCATGGAGAGGTGGCACAATGGAAGCAACTTCGTCTGAGCATTTGCTATAAAAATATCTGTAAAATAATGCAAGGGAGGCAACATTCCTTCTTACTTGTACAGGAGGTAGTTTGTTAGTAATAGCAGGGTTATTAATAATTCTAACAGCTTTGTTCTGAATTTTGTCTAGTTGTTTTAATGCAACCTCTCCACATCCGTTCCACAAGGGTGAGCAGTATTCAAGCTGAGAGCGCACATGACTATTATAAATTATAGCTAACTGCTCGTCAGTGAAGAAGTTACGAATTCTGTACAATAATCCAAGTTTCTTTGAGGCAATTTTGGCAAGTGATCTGACATGAGGGCATTGTTAAGCGAGACACCGAGAATTTCAATACTTTTGGAAATGGGAATATTTGTAGCACTGAAGGTAATATACGATTCTGGCAGTACCTGTCTATTATTAATTTGTATATATTTAGTTTTACTAGCATTAAATGAGACAAGTTAATTTTGTTCCCATTCACTGATCGTGGATAAGTCTTGGTTTAAAGAGATGGCTGTACTGAATTGAGAGTTAGAGATATCAGACTTTGTAAATGGATGTCTGAGTGTGAATGAACTATGTAGTGTTGAGTCATCTGCATATGAATGGATGGGATTGTGGGTGACAGATAAGAGATCATTAATATGAAGGAGTAAGAGGGTTGGTGCCAGAACTGATCCCTGTGCCACGCCAGCATTAATTGAGTGGAAATTGGAATATATATCATCTACTTTTACTCTTATATTTCTGTTGCTGAGATATGAGGAAATCAAAGGAACAAAAAAGTTTAGTCCATAGCAAGGGAGTTTGGACAAGAGGGAATGGTGTCACACTCTATCGAAAACTTTAGAAATATCCAGGGCTACAGCGTGAGTTTCACCATGTAAGTCAACTGATTGATGGATGGTATGAGTCAGGAGATTATGTCAATGGTGGATCTTTCTTGGCGAAAACCATACTGTCTATCACTAATTAAGTTGTTGGATTCAAGATGTTTAACTATGTACTTATTAATTACAGTTTCAAAAACCTTACCAAGAGAAGATGTGACAGCTATTGGTCTATAATCACAGGGGTCAGAGGAACTTCCTTTCTTCGGAATTGGGTGGATATTGGCTTCTTTCCATGAATTAGGGAATGAAGAAGTACGGATGCATATTCTGAATAATTTAGCAAGAACAGAGGCAAGTTCTGGGGAACACTTTTTCAAAACAATTGACGGAATTCCATCTGGACCTGGAGCTTTGTTGGTAGATAAATTGTCTAGGATGGATTTCACGTACCTTGTCTGTATTTTAAGTGGAACAATTTCGGGACAGTCAAGTTCTAGTGCTGGGACGTTCTGGCTGGCTTCCTCTAAGGTAGAATTTCTGGCAAATGTACTGGCAAAGATATCTGCTTTCCCACGTGGGTCATTTGTAATGTTGCCATCTGGAGATTTTAGTGGGGGAATGGATGATGACTTGTTAAAGTTATTATTGAAAGAATTGAGAGTTGACCAGAATATTCTATTGTCATTAGGGTTGTTAAGTAGTTTTGATGCTTGGTTTTGAAGAAAGTTTGATTTAGCAAGATTTAATACAGCTTTTGCATGATTTCTAGCAATTTTAAATTGAGAGAGTGATTCAGAAGTTTTTTATTTTAAGTAGTAGTTATATGCTGATGACTTTTGGGCTGTTTCTCTGGCACAGTTGCTATCAAACCATTTTGGAGAGTTCGATCTTTTGGTGAATTGTTGACTTGGTATGAATAAATCCATACCAGCTAGTATGAAGTCACAAATGTGGGACTGGGTAGAAATGACATCATTAGAGAAGAAGTACTGCCATGGAATGTCAGCAAGATAATTTCTAAATTCATCCCAGTTTGCCCTATCAAAGTGCCATCGGGTCACCCTGACAGGTTCAGAACGAGGAGGTTTGGGGGAGCTAACTAATGAGGCTTTGATGAGATTGTGGTCAGAGGATCCAAGTGGAGACAATAGCTCTATCCTGTACTGATCTGGATTATTTGTCAAGAACAGATCCAAGAGATGGGCATTATGGTCGGGATTATCTGGTATTCTGGTTGGTTGATTTACCAGTTGCGTGAGATTAAACAATTCTGCAAACAGCTCGCACTCTAGACCAGCATCGTCAGTCCTGGCAAAACGCAATAACCATTCAACATTATGTATGTTAAAATCACCCAAAATGGTAAATTCCATGCTAAGGGCAAGATTAAGGTTACTCAACTGTGTGGAAATGGAATCAAATACACTGGATTCAGAAGAAGCACTGGGGGAACGGAAGACGACACAGATATATTTGGTAGTATTCTTACAGTTTAGATTATACAATGAGTAATCAAAACTGCGTGAAGTGAAGTTTTAAATGGTGTCAACTATACATTGGGATTTGATATAACAACAGGTGCCACCCTTGTTACTGAAGTTTGTGAGGAGATGGAAACCGGGAAAACAACATGGGGATATATCAGCAGTTGGTGAGATTTGAGGTTCTGTGAGGAATAGGGCAAGAGGGGATATGGACTGTAGGAAAAAATGGACTGAATTTGAGTTGGTACTAAGCCCACCGATGTTGGTGATGAATAAAGCGGCATTTTCACTTCTCCACTGACGAGCATAGCCGGAAATCGCACTAGTCGCTGCTGGCACAGTCGCTTGATGGCGACCGGGAGTACCCTGTGCCATAAGCCCTACCCTGCCGGTGGTGGCAATCCGAGGTACCACCTCTTTTGAAAGTAATATTGCAGCGGCCATTGCTAAGAGAGTGGAATAGAAGGTGTGAAATGTTATGCGCATGTAGTGTGGTGTAGACAGTCGAAGGCAGAGGTATTGAGAGAGCATGCTGGCCTACTCTCTGTGTAAATGAAAGCACTGAAAATGTTCAGCAAAGGGGGATGGTCAGGATCAAGTCCTGAGGGCTGGTGAAATGGGAGCTCCAGCTCTTCCTATCACCAGCTTGCCATCCACCTAGGGAGTTCTGCCCTGTTCGACTGGTGCAACAGTCTATTGCTCAGTATATAATATATATATCTATCTATCTATATACCTAGGCTGCTTCCCCCAAGGAAAGGGAGGTAGCCGAGACAGGAAGACACACTCCCCATTTACTCATCCATTCAAACACATTCATTCGCATCTTAGCCCCAAAGGGGAGAACGGACAGATCCTCACCGCACCACACCGCACAAGGGTCAACTGCGCAATGCAATCAGTGACATCCACAGCAGGGCCCGACAGCAGAACTGGTTTACCCCTGCCACATCATAACAGACCCATCCCCTTACCCGCACCTGACCTGACTAGCTGATCAGACCAAATGCGGGAGAATATCCCCTCAGGGCTGCGTCATCACTTATTCATTCAAACTTTCTCTCCATTTATTTCTGTCACACACAGCCACTCTTCCTTGCTCAACAGACATCCCTCTCGCATCCAGCGCTCTCTTCACACTGTCCATCCATCCTATTCGTGGTCTTCCTCTCACCTTACACCTCTCACATCAGATCTAGTTATCTTTTTTCACCAATCGCTCATTATCCATTCTGTCCATATGCCCAAACCATCGTAACACCCTCTGCTCAACTCTACCAGCCATCTCCCGAACAACTCCAGTTCTCCTTCGCACTTCATCATTTCGCACCCGATCCATACGCGTCACTCCAAACATACTCCTCAGACACCTCATCTCCATTACATTCAAACTTTTCCTCTCTGCTACACCCATATTCCATGTTTCAGCCCCATATAACGCAGTCGGTACCACAACACCCTCATACAGCCTTCTCTTTACATCCATTCTAACCGAACGACATTTAAACACTTTTTTCATTCCTCCCAGCACCTTTCCTACTTCATTTATTCTAAACTTCACTTCTGCATCTATTCTTCCATCCACAGCAACATGTGACCCTAGATATTTAAAACAATCTACTTCCTCAAGCAACTCACCATTGAAAACTATATTCATCCCCCTACCATCTATCAACCTCGTACACTTCATCACTTTACTCTTATTCTCATTTACTTTCAATTTCCTCCTTTCACACACCCTTCCAAACTCCTCTACCAACTGTCTCAATCTCTCCTCTGAATCAGTCACCAGTGCAGTATCATCTGCAAACAGCAGCTGCTTCAGATTCCTCTCTCTCTCTCTCTCTCTCTCTGTATGTGTGTGTGTGTGTGTGTGTGTGTGTGTGTGTGTGTGTGTGTGTGTTTGTGTGTGTGTGTGTGTGTGTGTGTGTGTGTGTGTGTGTGTGTGTGTGTGTGTGTGTGTGTGTGTGTGAATGGGGTCACCCATCATCCAGCTCAGTCACTGTAGAGATGCCTTATGATCTCTACACCGAGTGACAAGCCAAGTGGTTTCCTGTACCAAGGAAACCATTTATTTTGCTGGGTGGTAACCATGCAACCGGGGTTTTTTGGCAGGGTTAAGTGTCCCCCAGATTCCCCTATCCAAAATCACTTAATCATGGCAGTTGTTTCAGAGAGCCTCGGAGGACCCAAAACCTGCCCATGGCCCAACCAAATGAGCAGATTCGCATGGCCATGTGGAGTGTGACAGGTGTGAATGAGGAGAGAAGGAGGGTGGAAGTGGAGAATGTGTTCCAGAGTGCAAGATATGCCGTGATGGCATTGTGTGAAACAAAGATGAAAGGGTGTGAAGTGGAGGAGTGGGAGGGTGAGAAATCTGTAAGATCGGGCAAGAATGGGCGAGGAAGATGCAAGGAAAGAGTTGCTATGTTGTTTTATGAGTTGTGGCAGAGTGGAATAAGAGACTACAATTGTGTCCGCTCAAGGTGTATGAATGTTAAGTTCAAGTCTGAGAAGGTGAAAGTGGCGGTAATTGTAGCATATGCACCATTTGAGGACAGGAGTGAGAGAGAGAGCAAGGTTTTGGGATGAGATGGATGAAGTAGTGGGAGAGATCCCCACGAGCTATGAAGTGATAGTAATGTGTGATATGAATGGAAGAGTAGGCACTGATCCTGAGGATAACATAATGGGTTGTAATGGAGTACCAGGAGAAAATGATAATGTGAGGCGACTGAAGGACATGTGTCAGGAGAGAAGGTTGTGCATTTGTAACTCTTACTTCAAACACAAAGATGCACATAAATATACATAGTATAGAGGGAACTGTGATCGTGTAAAGAAGCCTGATTAATTAAGTGCTCGTACAGAGGTCGATGCTGATACGAGAGCCGTGAGAGGACGATGTGCAGGTCTGTCAGATTATATGATTGTGGTATGCAAGATCAAGCTGAGAGGAGTGAGGTAGATCAGGAGAGAGGAGCAGTCAGGGAGAAAGACTGAAAGTTGAGAAGCTGAGGATCGAAGAAATGGCAGATGATTACCAGACCAAAGTAGAAGAGAAGTTAGAATCAGTGTATTGAAATGAAATGGATCTGGACAACCTGTGGATTGCATCTAGGGATTGCTTTGTTAGGAATGCTAAAGCGGTGTGTGGTGTGGAAAGAGTAACAACAAAGAAGAAAGGTACGGCAAGGTGGGATAATGAGGTTAAAAAGGCATTGGAGGAAAAGAGGAAGAAGTGGCTAAAGTGGTTACACGACAGGGGTTCAGTTGAAATAAGAACTGAATATACTAAGAGCAAGAAGACATAAAGAGAGTAGTGAAGAGGAAAAAGAAGGAAGTAAATGATGTTCTACGAAGAAAAATGTATGCAAATTACTCCGAGACTAGAAAGTTATTCTGGAAAGAAGTGCAGAAATGTAGAAGTGAAAGCATAAAGAAATGTGATGGTGTGATGGATGTAGGTGGTAGACTGTTAACTCATGGGGATGAAGTAAGGACCAGATGGGAATAGAGAGAGCAGAGCGGCCGTAAACACGATTGGTTTGGGGGGTTTGCAGAGAAGGAATGCAGTGCCAGGAGACGTGACACTCGCACAGGTGAAGAGTGCTGTAAAGCGGCTGAAAAATTGAAAAGCTACTGGGGTTAATGAGATGTATGCAGAGATGCTTAAGTGTAGTGGAGAGAGCGGAATGAAGTGCTTGTTGGGGATATGTAAGAAGGCATGGATGAGCGAAACTGTGGCAGCAGAATGGGAAAAGGTTGTGATTGTACCCTTATACGAAAACCAAGGTAAGCGAAGTGAGTGCCAGAATTATCGTGGCATAAGTTAATTGAGTGTAGTAGGGAAGGTATATGGAAGAATTATAGAGAAAGTAAGAGAGATATCAGAAGTATTTGAGCAGCGTTTCTTAACCTTTTCCGACCTCAGCACCCCCTTTGTAATAAGGTCTCAGTCCAGCACCCCTCTACATCTGGTTACTGGGACTACAGTTGCTACACTACTGCAGGGTTAAAGTAAAGTGAAGTACTGCCTAACAGTTTATTTTATACAGACTCCAAAAAAAAAAAAAAAATCACGGATGCCAATACTAAGCAAATCCAGTAAGAAACAATATCATGCAGCATTTTTCAGCACCACCTAAAATTGATTTCAGCACCCTCTGGGGGTGCTAGGATCCCAGGTTAAGAAACGCTGTCCTAGAAAGTGATGAACAAGGTGGCTTTAGGAGTTAAAGAGGATGTGTGGATCAAATATTTGCGGTGAGACAGATAGTAGAGAAGGCATGTGAGTAGGATTATAAGGTGTTTATGGCATTCATGGAGCTGGAAAAATCATATAACAAAGAAGACAGAGAAGGATTGTGGAAAGTTTTGCACATGTACAGTGTAGATGGTAAGCTGTTAGGTGCTGTCAGGAGTTTTTATGATGGTAGTGAAGCAAGTGTAAGGGTTAATGGGCAGCTAAGTGAATGGTTCACGATCGGTGTCGGCGTACGACAAGGTTGTATGATGTCCCCAGGGTTGTTCAATATATACTCTATATGGATGGGGTGATGAGAGAAGTTAAAACACGAGTAATGAAGAGGAGGATGGCGTTGGTAATGAATGGTGATGGATGGAATATCTCAAATTTGTTGTATGCTGATGATGAAGTACTATTTGCTAATACCGGACAAGAACTTGGTAGGCTAGTGCAGAGTTTTGCTGATGTCTGTGAGCGTCGTGCCTTGAGATTAAATGCAGAAAAGAGTAATTGTGAGAGAAGGTGACTCCCAGTGCGATGTTACAGTGAAAGGAGAGAGACTGGAGTTAGTGAGAGAGTTCAGATACTTGGGTACAGTGATAGAAAAGAGAGGAAAATGTGCAAAAGAAGTGGAAAGTAGATTAACACAAGAAGAAAAGTGGCTGGTGCAATGAAGGCCTTGATAAGAAACAGGCTTGAGTGTTGCAGCTGCACGAGGCTTACATGAAGGAGTGTTAGTGCCAACTTTAACATACGGGTGTGAGACTATGGTGTGGCATGAAAATAAAAAGTCAAGAATAAGAGCAGTGGAGATGGGACTGCAGAGGCATGTATGTGGAGTACAGAGGGTGGATAGGACACGAAATAATATGATTCGTGAAAGATACGGAGTGAGGGAGTCAGTGGACACCAGAATCGAAGAGAGTGTACTGAGATGGTATGTTCATGTGGAGAGAATGGATAACAAAAGAATGGTGAAAAAGGTATATCTGAGTGAATCTGAAGGAGGGAGGAGGCCAGGTGGGCTAAGGAGAAGATCGAGAGATATGGTGAATGTGTGCATAAGGAAAAGAGGTTTGGAAGTCGGTGAGGCTAAGGAACTGACAAGAGATCGAGCTGGCTAGATGAATGTTGTGAGAAGTGCATGATCAGGAATTTGGCAACCCTTTTTTAGCGTGGCAGCGTCCGAATTGACTATCGGATACGTGTATGTGAAGCTATAGAATGTGGTGAATGTTTTTGGTGTATCCGACAGAGCCAGGATTCCAGGAGTTTTAATGATGATTGAATGGAAGCGTGGCCCATTGAATTAGGCAAATTTGGGCTGTCTGGACATTGCTACTCCTCACCCTGTCCAAGGGTGGGAAAAGAGGTCCAGATGATGATTATGATGATGATGAGAGAGAGAGAGAGAGAGAGAGAGAGAGAGAGAGAGAGGGGGGGGAAGAGGACAACGGTCGTTGACGTGAACGGCATCATTAGTACAAACGTTTCGGCATTTAAAATGTCATCAAAATTGGCTCATTTTTTTTCATTTTAAAGACCCTGTTCCGACCGACCTACGTTCGTCTGTTGTTTATCATTTCACCTTCCCAGATTGCCAGGCCGGGTATATTGGTAGCATTATCAGTGCTTTCAAGGTTAGGACAGACGATCAGGTGGGTCAGTCGAGCAGGACAGGCAGAAGACTCAGGTCCCCTTCTCACTCAGCAGAAAGAGAACATTGTGAATCTTGTGGTATCATACTTAATAAAGAGTATTTTAAAGTATTAGCTTCTCCATCAAATATTAACTTAAGATTGGTATTATATAAAGACCCATAATCCATTTCTAATAACTCTATGTCTGCAGTACCTCTTTATATTATCTAACTGTTTTAGTATTCGTTCAAACACACCACAAAGCAGCCAGGAGACAGGGCGTGTGTGCTGGGCAATCCCCAGACCCTGTTTTCCCCCGTTACTATTGTTTAATCAGCCCATACCCCACTGACCGGGCTAATGCATGGCCCGCCTTGCACTATAGGTGCAGGAAATCTGTAAGAGAACAAACGAACGAGTATCCGTTCCCATCCTCCTATTTTATTTTATTTATATTTACTCTGCGTGTCTGTGTGTGTTTTTTTACTTACGCAGTATCTTGACTGTACCGACTGCGTTATATGGGGCTGAAACATGGAATATGGGTGTAGCAGAGAGGAAAAGTTTGAATGTAATGGAGATGAGGTGTCTGAGGAGTATGTGTGGAGTGACGTTTATGGATCGGGTGCGAAATGATGAAGTGCGAAGGAGAACTGGAGTTGTTCGGGAGATGCCTGGTAGAGTTGAGCAGAGGGTGTTGCGATGGTTTGGGCATATGGAGAGAATGGATATTGAGCGATTGGTGAAAAAGGTAACTAGATCTGTTGTGAGAGGTGTAAGGCTGAGAGGAAGACCACGAATAGGATGGATGGACAGTGTGAAGAGAGCGTTGGATGCGAGAGGGATGTCTGTTGCGCAAGGAAGAGTGGCTGTGCGTGACAGAAATAAATGGAGAGAAATTGTGAATGAATAAGTGATGACGCAGCCCTGAGGGGATATTCTCCCGCATTTGGTCTGATCAGCTAGTCAGGTCAGGTGTGGGTAAGGGGATGGGTCTGTTATGATGTGGCAGGGGTAAACCAGTTCTGCTGTCGGGCCCTGCTGCGGATGTCACTGATTGCATTGCGCAGTTGACCCTTGTGCGGTGTGGTGCGGTGAGGATCTGTCCGTTCTACCCTTTGCGGCTAAGATGCGAATGAATGTGTTTGAATGGATGAGTAAATGGGGAGTGTGTCGTCCTGTTTCGGCTACCTCCCTTTCCCTGGGGGAAGCAGCATAGGTATATAGATAGAAAGATAGTATCTTGATTGGATTTTAGTGCTTTGACTTTATGTTTCCCCTTTGTAGATCGCTGATGATGACATTACATTTTTAAATGTCGAAATGTTTGTATTAAAAATGCAGTTCACGTCAACGCTCGTTGTCCTTTTCCTTCTGAAACTGAGGTTCCCTGCGAGCACCCCACTACCTGATA